>NC_081407.1:774560508-774795426 GCF_030272615.1 Cryptomeria japonica
TGGGCCAACCTAGAAGTATGCTTGACAAATCCTTAGGCAAGGCAATTCTCCAATTCATTCTATTTATCAACCATGTCCAACACTAGCCAGAGAAAACACAATTTAACAACAAGTGATCCATGGATTCTTCCTTCCTTTCACAAAGAGGGAAGCAACTAGGGCCTTGATACCCAAACTTCCTAAACCAATCCGATGTAAGGATTCTCCCTTGCACAACTGCCCATAAAAATAGCCCTACCTGTGGTAGGTACATTCTGTCCCAACATAGGGTGAGAGGCAGGATAGATTTAGATAGCTAGTGTTTGCTATAAATATACTTGTAACCATCCTTCACTGTGTACTCACCAGACTTAGACTTATTCCATATGAGCATATCTCTGCCCCTAGCCGGGGTGATTCTCCTAATTTTCAATATCTCTACCAATTGTTTGGATAACTCTGGAGAGATGTCCATTTGCTCCAAGGACTTCCAATGCCACCCCAGGGCAAGTTTATTTTGGTTTACTACTAAGTAGTACTTCACTAATCTTCCTACCCTTACCTCTAAGGCACTCTTGACTGCATGATTATTTAGGAGGTTCTGGATTGGGGGAACACCCCCCCCCCCCCCCCGCAAGAGTCCTCCCAAAACAAAGCTTGGTCTCCCGATGCAATATTCCAGGACAATTGGTCCGAAATGATGTCCCTACATCCAATAATGAAGTTCCAAATTTTGGAACATTTTAGAGAACTAGCTATCCTAAATATACTTATGTGATCGTTTGCATCTAGATATTTATGACAGAGAATTCTTACCCACTTCAACTAAGGCTCCTTATACATCTTCCACACCAACTTTGCCACTAAAGCCTTGCTTTGTAAAGCCTGATTTTTTATGCTAATTCCACCCTCCTCCTTGGATTTACAAATTTTATCCTAGGCGATCAAAGCAAACTTTTTCTTGTCTGTTAAACCCTACCAAAAGAAAGTTCTCAACTTTTTGTCTGGTTTGGTTCTCACTCTTGATGTTAGAGGGAGACAAGTCATTTGGAATTGAGGTATGGTAGATAATACAAATCTAAGCATGATAACTCTACCAACCACAGATAGCCATTTTCCTTTCCAGGATTGAAGTCTTTGATCCAATCTCACAAGCACATTGTCCCATAGATTGGAGGATTCGATGCCTTTTTCTAAGGGAAGCCCTAGCTATTTACAAGGTAAGGTTCCTTGTTTGGATCCTAGGATGTTCAAAATACCTTTTGTTAAATTTATGGATCATAATTAATATCTATCTTGTTCTATGTATTACTGATTAAAATATAAATCTGACTATAATCGTTTGTATGGCAGGTGAGAGGAGCATTTATTATTTTCTATGTCCTATCTCAAGAATGTCACTCACTATAAGTATATAACAAATGGGGCACGGTCAAGCAATGCCTTGATCGGTCATGACCGATCAAGACATTACTTGATCGTGCCTTTTTGTTTATACTAACAAATGCATGTTATTGTAAATGCCAATCGGTGTGGAGTAGGATTATAACCGAAGTCCATCGTTGTTTACCCAACGCTAATAGCCGATAGTATATCGGCGACTATCAATGCTAATAGCCGATAGTTATTGGTGTGTTACCCTTGACAACCAATAACTATCGGTGGAGACAAACACACCGATAACTATTGGTGACTAATATACTACCACCCGATATATCATATGTATCCCAATATAAAATGCAGCCCGAAATAATATGCAACTTAGTATATATATATATTAATCGGTGTTTATCAATATTATTGTTAATCGATATACATTTAATCAATTTAATAATAATAATAATAAATAACATAATGATATATATAATTAAATGTTGAAGGCCTTAAGGCCAATTTAACATTTAATTTTATTCGACTGAAGCTATAAATCATCAACACTCCCTCTTAACTAGGGAGGATAAAAGGTACTGAGAGCAATATTCATAAATTGTATGATGCTTATCTTGGGACCATAGTTTCAAGATGTGAATTGCCTCTGTTGGTGATTCTATTCACAAACTCTTGGGTGGATTGCCTCTGTCGGTGATTCTATCCATAAGCTCTTGTGTGGATTGCCTCAGTCGGTGATTCTATCCACAAGCTCTTGTGTGGATTGCCTCAGTCGGTGATTCTATCCATGAGTTCTCACATGGATTTCCTCAGTTGACGATTCTATCCATGAGCTCTCACGTGGATTGCCTCAGTCGGCGATTCTATCCATGAGCTCTCACGTGGATTGCCTCAGTCAGCGATTCTATCCATGAGCTCTCACGTGGATTGCCTCAGTCAACGATTCTATCCATGAGCTCTCACGTGGATTGCCTCAGTCGACGATTCTATCCACGAGCTCTTGTATGGATTGCCTCAGTCGGCAATTATATCCATAAGCTCTTACGTGGATTGCCTCAGTTGGCGATTCTATCCACAATCTTGAGTTATTGTAAGATCGTCACCTTCCAATAACCTCAAAAATACAAGTGGAAATCATTTGGAAGTCGTCACTTCCTTATGATTTACATAGGGCCCATAAAATAATTAATATTTACAATTTTTACCTCAGAAGTGCTTAATCTTTATTAGTAAGCTCCCTCTCAATCACAAGGTATCTTGAGTTTCTTCTAGAGAACATATTTTTCCGAACATACGTCTGAATTTCTAACTTCATCAAGGGATGCTTGTAGTTTAAGTTTGAGAGGACAAGTTCTTGCAATGTGGCCATATTCGTCACATATGAAACATTGTACTTTAGAGGAGTCTCTAGGCTTCTTGAATGATCGATTACCATATGTCTTTTTGTCCTTTTTCCTTTTCAAACTAGAGACTAAAACTTGAACATCTTCATCAACGGGTTTCATGATTCCTCTTGATATTAGGTTACACTCTTCTTGAATGCAGTTAGCTTTTAGTCTGTCAAATTTGGGAACTTTGGATCGAGCACTAACTCCTTGTCTAAAGTTTTCCCATGAGATAGGGAGCCCATTTAGAGTTATCATAGTTAGCTCCTTATTATCAGAAATTGTGACCAATTGATGAGAGCTGGTTCCTTAATTCTGTTATCCTCATAAAATATGAAGTGATAGTTTCTTCTTTACTCATTTTAATATTAGAAAGTTGATTTTTTAAGTGTGAGGATTCTGCTCGTGTTGTTAATCTCAAACATGTCTTTCAAGGCTTTGAACATGTCATATGCAAAATCTAACCTTGTAATGATAGGTAGTAGATGACTCTTTACTCTATCTACTAATAACTCCATTGCTTTAATATTGTTCTTTTCCCACTGAATCTGTTTGTCTTTTCCATTAGGTTTAGAAGGATTCTTTATTATTGTTTTTAACTCAATCTTCCTTAGTACCAACATCATTCGTAGTTTCCATGAATCATAGTTTGAGGAACCTTCGAGTCTGTCTTTGAATCTGATTCCATTCGTCATTTTAAAATACAAACTTTCAAGGAGATATCAATCTGATCTTAATCGGATCTTTCTTCAGGCAGTTAGGCTTTATAGAAGGAAACTTGGCTCTGATACCATGTTAAATTTATGGATCAAAATTAATATCTATCTTGTTCTATGTATTACTGATTAAAATATAAATCTAACTACAATCATTTGTATGGTAGGTGAGAGGAGCATTTATTATTTTCTATGTCCTATCTCAAGAATGCCACTCACTATAAGTATATAACAAATGGGGCACGGTCAAGCAATGCCTTGTCGGTCATGACCGATCGAGACATTACTTGATCGTGCCTTTTTGTTTATACTAACAAATGCATGTTATTGTAAATGCCAATAGGTGTGGAGTAGGATTATAACCGAAGTCCATCGTTGTTTACCTAACACTAATAGCCGATAGTATATCGGTGACTATCAACGCTAACAACCGATAGTTATTGGTGTGTTAGCCTTGACAACCGATAACTATCGGTGTAGACTAACACGCCGATAACTATCGGTGACTAATATACTGCCACCCGATATATAATATGTATCCCAATATAATATGTAGCTTGAAATAATATGCAACCCGGTATGTGTATATGTGTGTGTGTGTGTGTGTGTGTGTGTGTGTGTGTGTGTGTGTGTGTGTGTGTGTGTGTGTGTGTGTGTGTGTGTGTGTGTGTGTGTGTGTGTGTGTGTGTGTGTGTGTGTGTGTATGTAGCTTGAAATAATATGCAACCCGGTATGTATATATATATGTGTATATATATATATGTATGTGTATATATACATATATATATATATATGTGTGTGTATATATACACATACATATATATATATATATATACACATATATATACATATACATATGTATATGTATATATATATATATACATACACATATATATGTGTATGTATATACATATATATATATATGTATATACATACACACATATATATATGTATGTATATATATATATATATATATATATATATATACATACATATATATATGTGTATGTATATATATATATATACATATAGATACATACATACATATACATACATATATACATATATGTATATACATATACATACATATATGTACATATACATACATATATGCATATATGTATATATATGTATATATGTATATATATGTATGTATATATATGTATGTATCTATATGTATATATATGTATGTATATATATATATATATATATATATATAGAGAGAGAGAGAGAGAGAGAGAGAGAGAGAGAGAGAGAGAGAGAGAGAGAGAGAGAGAGAGAGAGAGAGAGAGAGAGAGAGACATATATACACATATACATATATACATATATATACACATATATATGTATATATATATTAATCGGTGTTTATCAATATTATTGTTAATCGATATACATTTAATCAATTTAATAATAATAATAATAAATAACACAATGATATATATAATTAAATGTTGAAGGCCTTAAGGCCAATTTAACATTTAATTTTATCCGACTGAAGCTATAAATCATCAACACCTTTCTCTAACTTACTATTTGTATTGAAAAAGAAGATGTTCGATTTGTCCTTATTGACCATCTGACCAGAGGCTCTAGAATACCATTTTAGAATAAGGTTCAAGCTCCTAACTTCCTGCAAACTACTTTCACCAAACAACATGGTATCATCAACAAATTGATGGTGGGTCACCGAGGGGAGCGTGCTGGTAATATTTATACCTGTGAGATTCCCCAGCTCTTGAGCTTTGTGGATGGTCCTTCTTAAAGCCTCTGCCATAATAATGAACAAGAAGGGGGAAATAGGGTCCCCTTGTCTTAATCCTCTGGAGATTTCGAAGAAACCTTCTGGAGTTCCATTTACTAGGATGGATACCCTTGGGCTAGAAATGCACTCAAATACTAGATTAACCCATTGTTTGTTAAAACTAAAGCTTCCATGCACTTACACAAGAATATCCAATCTACCCTATCATGAAGTTTTTGGAAAAAGGACACAGCCTTAGAAGAAATATCCTTCGGGTTCTCTGAAAATGACCTGTCAACTCTCTTTACCTTTGTGATCTTGTTTATGCCATTCCTAACTTTGGTGCTGGAGCGGAAAAACTTGGTGTCCCTATCACCCTCCTCAAGCCAAGTTTCACTAGATTTCTGTCTCCAAAAAAATTCTTCTTTAGATAAAATATCTTCATATTGCTTTAATAACTCTTTTTCTTCTAAGTAACTTGCTTGATTCATGCCTTCTTTAAAAACTAACTTGTTTAGGCTCTCTAGCTCAACTTCCAAATGCCTTTTAGCTTTGAAGATATCTCCAAACTGCTCCTTATTCCAAAGTAATAGTTTCCTTTTAATGAATTTCAATTTTGTGACAAAGCAAAAGAGCTTTGAGCCTACAACTTTCTCCTCTTTCCAACACCTCTCAATCATTTCCAAAAAGTCCTCATTTTTCAACCACACCTTTTAAAATTTAAAAGGGCTCCTATGCGGTTTTGTGTCCTCATAAATGCTTAAAAGAACCAGGAAGTGATCCGAACTGGACATGGGCAATATAGTAGCTTTAAATAGAAACTGAAAAATCCATAATGTTTCCTTTGAAGAGGAATCTATCTATTTTTTTTGGCTATGTGGCTAAATCCAAGCCTCCTATTGGTCCATGTGAAAATTTCATTCTCCACATTAATATCCATAATATTATGACTGGTGGTCCAATTCCTAAAATCAATAAGGGAGTGAGGTTCTTTCTTAATACCCCCAAATTTCTCTGAGAGGTCTAGGATAGCATTGAAATCTCCTCCAAGAATACAATTCCAATATGGATTTAGGTAGAGCTGGCGGCCTATTTCTTCCCATACTCTTCTTTCTAATTGTTTGGGATAAGTCCATAGACATTGAAAAGGGTGAATTTTAGGTCACTGTACAAACTACTAACTAAAGAGCATAGCCAAAACTTGCTCTTATCAACAACTTCCACCAAGACTTTTCTAGGGTCCCAAAATGTTCCTACACCTCCAGAGGCTTCCACTGCAAGGACTGCCTCCCCTTTCCAACAACCTAACCTTTTCCTAAACTCCACTATCTCTTCCTCATTTAGTTTCATTTCTTGAATCAAAATTATTTATGCTTTGCCAGAAAATATGCAACATTTTACAATATTTTTCTTGTTAGGGGTATTCATGCCCCTAACATTCCACATAATGATCTTTATGGCGAAGTGAGAAGGTACTTCCCCTTCCTTGCATATAAAACGTCAGTGATCTTGGTCTGATCCGCAACTTCCCCAACTGCATTCCTAAGCTCTGAGAGATATTTCCTCCCTCTCCTCTTGGGGTTCCCGCAATCTAACCTTAATTTTCTAATACCTAACTCAACTAGACCCAAGATATCCCCTCTAGGAGCTAAAAAATTGCCCGCATCAGGGCCACCCCTACCTATATCACCCACAACATCCTCCTCAGGAATTACTGTCTCGTTCTCCAACAAAAGTTGCTTCCTAGCCATTACCACCATTTCTACTTCCTCCATATCCTTTGCTTGTAAACCAAATGCAAACTGCAATTCTAAAGGCATCTCGACTTTGCCATCCGCCTCCTCCTTCCTAACATCTACCTGCTGATCCAACATTTATATCTATTCCATAACATCAACTTTGAAATCCTCTGCTTCTTTGATCATTTGTTGTAGGGAAAGTTTGCTAGAGATCCTATCCTATGACGCTTCTGTAATGGGGTTACTCTTACTGCTAATGCAGGGTTCATTACTTGTCCCAGACCTAGGCTTAGGGTTTTTATCTTGTTCTATCGACCTCACTCAAATCTGTGTCAACAGGTCCCTTAATGCTCTCTACAGGTACATTTGAGTAAGATCCTGTTTGCCGTATAGATTTCTCAAACCGATGGTTGTTTCTAACAAAAATGTTAGTGGTATCTATTTCACCTTCATAAAAGGAGGGTTTAATAGACCAGCTTCCTTTATTAGATGTAATATCAATAGGATCTAAAGTCAGAGAATCAACACTAAATTCTATTAGTAATTTTATATCTTTTGTCAAATCCTTGCTCTAAAGACCTTCTACACCTAAGAAAACCCCTATTTGCGAACCTATCACATCCATAATTTTCGGGGAGTGATATTTTATTGGCGTAAGTCATATATTTACCCATTTTATAACTTTCTCAGGTCTAAATAATTTTGGATTGAAATTAGTTTGCCATTCAAAAAATTGGAACATATAACCCTTGAAAAGTTTAATTTCCTCGTAGAGGATTTCTTATTTAATATCAGAATTTAAACAAGTAATCAACAAAAAGTTATCTTCTAGGCAGAAAATACTTACCCGATTCGAGAATCTCATTTTCCACCATTCTGCCATATTCTGAAAGGACTAGTTCTGTCCATTCCATTTTTCTATAAGATCTACCTTAGTATAACATTCTTAGAACTCTTGTAGGAGGCCCGTTCCCAAATTAAGAGCCTTCATTTGATGCTTATTATCATTATTAGGGCCCTCCCTTGCCCCAGAGCATTTGCTATCTTTGGTCGGGGCAGAGCTTGTCCTAACTTCTTTAACCCTAGGGTTTTGGTTTATGATTCTACCATTTTGCGCATTAGCCCTAGGGTGTGGATCAATTTTCATTTGAGGGAGTCGATGACCCGACTTTCTTCTCCCTGCATTAACCCTAGAAAATACAGTCTTCCCAGGATTAGCAACCAAATACCTTTGATTCAGAATTTTCCTTTGGTCCATTGGCTGCTCTTTAGATAGGCTTGGAAAGGCAACCAATTGTGGAGGCTGATGTAAATTTCTTCCATAATTAAAGTTTTCAAGCAGAGATTGACCCGCAGGGGAATTGGCGACTAGACCCCTAGAAGGATATCAAAAACCCAGTTTATTATTACCCACATGAATTGAATTGATCCAGAGGCTACATTATGAACATTTATCTTTGCTTGCCGCTTTGCCCTTTGGCTTACCACCAACTGCCATTCTCTCGCTAGGTCGCTCTGCGAAGGCCCTTGTCTGGGCATATGATGTTGTGTCAAACACACGTTTCGCTATTATTCGCATATATTTGCAGAGCTAATCTCTTTAATTATTTATAATAAATAAATTTTTATTATTTTTCATTAACCATATTAGAAATTTTAATATATGTATTTTATAAAAAAAATAGAAAATAATTGGTTTGATCAAGAGAAGATTTTTCTAAAGAAAATTTCAATTCTTAAATTTTATTATGTTATAGTTTTCATTTTAATTTTTAGTTATTTTATTTAATTTTAATTTATTAATTTAATCGAGTGCATTGAGTTTAAGTTATTTAATTTAATTTTAGTTATTTAATTTAATTACATGACACTCATATGCATGTCAAATTAAATGGTTTTAGTTTTTATTCACATATTTGTGCATCTATTATGTGAGTGTAATACACCTCTCGGCATAAATAATTATATTATAATATTATTGTATAAATTTTTATATATTTATTATTATTATATTCTTATTTATTTATTTATTATTATAAACATTAGTATTATATTATTAATAACATTGTTTTATTATCAAACTTTTATATTATTAAATTGCATGAAAATAACTAAAATAATATTTGTTAATTTATATAATTTTATATTATATGTGTTTATTTATTTGTGTAAGAAAAATTAAGAAGTGCATAAATTATAGAGAAGAACAAAAGCACATAACAATCAGATTTATGTGGAAAAACTTGGTAAAAATATACCAGTAAAAAACCACAAGTTATGATTTTCAGGAATTACAAAGTTACAACAATCTTAAAAAACTGTACATCAAAACATGACTTCGAGCTGCATAAAACAATTGAGTTGCAGAGTCCTAATTGAAAACACCTTACTAAATATAGTAAGTATGTCTCACACAACTACATGTAAAACACATCGAAATTACCATTTATAGTAAGTTTCCTAACAAAACTTTCTATTTATAGTAAGTCTCAAAAAAAAATTGCACTTCCGACAGGGCGCTTAATAGTTTGTCACCTAATGGTGAGCGCTTAACAACACACTAGATGAGAATCCATGTTTACTCAACCACATCTAGATGAGAATCCATGACGACTCAACCACCGCTAGATGAAAACCCAATTTTGATTTCATATTCCAACAATTTATATAATATTAAACTTCAAAAAATGTAGACATAGATTCTAAATAATTTGTTAAATATTGTTTTATTGGATGTGTAAAATAAATTTGAAAAGAAAATATAAATGTACTAAAGATTATGTTAATGTACCTAAAACTTTGCCTACAAAAATCATTTAGATAGTGAATCCGTGAAATTTGTTAAAAAGATAATTTTTTTTAGCCAATTAGATTGGAAAAAAATATTTTTTTTGTAATTTAGAAACTTAAAAATCATGCATCTTAGGTAAATTCTTTAAAAAATACCTTATTAATCATATTTATAGGGAAGGAAACTCTTTAGCGGACATGTTGGCTAGTTTAGGAGCAAATGGCTCAAAAATTCTGGATAAGGCATTATAGTTTATGAATTTATCAATTCAGTTTAGGTACCACAAGGAGAAAGTAGTAAGGTTGTCGAGGAGACCATTAACCCTGTCAAGCCATGTATTCCCTTGCCCTCGCATGGGGAATGTTATTATGTGATTGTAACCTAATTGACGACAAGAAAAAGCAAAATAACATGATTTACACCTTGGACTAAAATCTTTTATAGTGATAACATTTAAATCTTAGTATGGTAGTTTTCTTATTTAGGTTTGTAGGGTATAAAGGACAGTTTTAAAAATTTGCCCAGATTTTGTATAAACAAGCCTGTATGGCCAAAGACGGTTTGTAATCCTTTACATAATACTCTCGATAATGGCTGTGTTTGGTATATAATAGCTTATCTCTCTAGAACCGTAACAATGAAGGGTATATAATAGATAATTTACATTAGATACAAGACACTACTATATACGTTAATAGTATAGAAATATAAGATGATATAGTGAATGATCCTTTGATGAATGACTTCTATAGTTTATATGTTCACGAATTTTTGGAGTAAAGTAACTACATTGCCTTTTTTGAAGACTAATACTCTACTCTAATTAACTCAATTTAAAATGTGATAGTTAATTTGTATGGAAATCTCAATGTTTTATTCAATATTTTGTGGCCATTAAATGAACTAAGAAGCAAAGTTAGACTTGATACTAATTTAGTCACTAGAACAAAATGATTTAGTATCTTTGCTAACATGTAGGAGAGGATACAATCGAAATTGGCATGGCAGGTTTGTAGTAGACAAGGAAGGAAGTATAACAAGTAATCTTCACTTCTAACTTTAATATTCTTTATGGCTCCGACCTCTTACCTATCAAAAAAAAATAAAAATCATGCATCTTAACTTTTTAAAAATTGGAAAAAAATATCAAAAGAAAAAATTAATAGTTCTAATTGGTGGAAAAACAATTGAACAATAACGAGTTAACAAAAATTGAATAATAATGATTACTAATAATATAATCATATAATTATAATAATTTAATATTAATTCAAAAAAATTAATATTAATCACAATATAATAATATAATAATGATATTAATTACAATACAATAATTTTTTAAATAGAATAATGAAAAAATAAAATAATACTTTCTAATTTTTTATATAAATTTTTCTACATACTAGTGATAAATATTTTGACATAACTTTTTTATAAAATATGTTCAAATAAAAAATAATAAAATAAAAAATTTCATTATCAAATTAAATTAAAAAAAAAACACATAATTTAAACTCTAAATCATAATTTGACCTATGTGGACGTTAAAAATCTACTATTTTATTCTAGCACTCGGAGAAAAAGCAGGTCAGATACGTTTGCGATATGCTCAACACCGTGGCCGGGAAAAAGAACGAAAATGTCAATTACCCCACCGATGATGGGACCAATTCATTGCTTACACGTATACAACACGTGTCTCGCAGTTGTGGTTAACGTTATTCACTTTGGAAAGAAACATTTTGACGCCAGTCCGTCCGTCTCTCTGACATTCTCCATTCCTTAACTTCTATTCTGGTCTCTTCTCAGACAAAAACGCCATTCCTTTAAATACTATTCGGGGAATGGTATCCCAAAATTTGATCAGTGAAATCAATGTCTGCCATTGATTTTCTTCTGTCGTCGTCCAAGCTTGAGCTAAATTTGACACTATTTTGGTGAAGAAGTCTGGCATTAGGGTTTTGTTTTGGGGAAAGCAAAGCTCTGCTAACAACTTGGTCGGCGAAATGCCTTAAGGCTTTTCTTTTCGTCCCCGTTGGAATAACTGACATTTTTTAAACATGTCACTGAAGGCAATTGATTTTAAATGGTATGTACACTAGTTTTCTTTTTTCGTTGGATTTTTGTTTTTTTGAGTTCATGGTTTGTTTTCAGATCTTGTGATTTTAGGATTGTATCGTGTTTGCTTTGTATTATTTTAGGGATCTTTGAATGCACTTGTAGAATTGATTTTGAGAATTTATTCTGTGTTGCGTTACTGCTAATTTTATGTTAGGGTTTCGCTTGATGGTAGAGATTAAGCTTTTATTTGAATTATTAAATTCTGGTGAAATTTGAAGTAGTCATGGCAGTTTCTACCTTTTGGATCTTGGCTTCACATGTCCGAGCAAATTCAGCTAATCTTTAGTAATCATGCCCGTCTCTGTTATGCGTGTATTGTCCTTAAATGTTGAGCGATATTGAGCTGAAATTCAAGTAACCATACCGGTTTCCGCGTTTCGAGTCTTCCCTTGTGATCGAAATTAAGCTGATATTGGAGTAATCAGATCAGTAGTCTCTGCCTTGCGAGGCTTACCCTTTAATGTTCAGTCAATATTGTGTTGAAATTGAAGTGAACACACTGGCCTCCGTCTTTTCAACCTTTCCTCTGGGTAGCTGAGAAACATTATGTTGAAATTGATGTCATTATAGTAGTCTTTGCCGCGGGAATCTCGTCTTCAATTGTCAAGTAAGATTATGCTGGAATTAAAGCAATCATGGTAGTCTCTGCATTTTCAATTTCGTTTTTTTATGACCAAGCGAGATAATTTTGAAACTTCAAATTAAAGTGACTATAGCGGACTCTGGTTTGTGAATTTTACTCTCACATGCCCGTGCAATGTTACGAGGAAATTGAAGTAATAATAGGAGTCTTTGATTTATGAATCAATTTCGTTTTTTAACTTTTCTTTAAATAAACCATACTATTAGGGAAACCACACTACCTGTAGTTTTTCAAGCAAGACTATGTAAAGTTAAGTAAGAAGAGCAGTCTATGTCTTGTCAACTTTCCTTTAAATCTCCAAACAAGATTATACTTAAATTAAAGCAATCAGAGCATTCCGTGCCTTGTGAATCTTTCCTTTATTTCTAGGCTTGATTATACCGAAATTGAAGTAGTGATATCAGTCTCTACCTTGTGAATCTTGCCTGGATGTTTAGGAAAGATGATGCTGTAGGACGTAATTTTAGTTGTCCATGTGAGTCTCTTCTTTGAATGTCCAGGCAAGATGATGCTGAAAGCTAAGTAATCATGCCATTCTGTGCCTTGTGAAATTCAACTAATTATAGCAGTCTGTGGCTGGGAATCTTTACTTTAAATGTGCAAGTAAGATTGTGATGAAACTGCAGTAACAATCATATTCTTCTCCTTATGAATCATTTTTTTTTGTAAATATAAATATTACTAGGAACCTAAGCCTAGACATGTATGTTATTGGTGTTGTGAAAAAATTATGGGCTGTAAGGCATGACACTGCCAAGCAATTTTGTTGGGAGTCATCTTTAATCTCTGATTAGGGTTTCGTTCATGGCAGAGATCATTTGTTATGTTAAAAGTTTGCGTATTTCTATTTCAAAGGAGGCTTGCCATTCTGCACTTGTATGCAGACTCCTGGATACCTGTTACATTGTTCTTTACAAAAGTGATTTAAGTGTTTTTCTCTAATTTAAGTCTTGTCACTCGTTTAATTTTTCCTATATTGTTCATAAAAATGCAACTTATTTTATAGGCATACTAGAAGATGGAAGATTTTTAAGATACATCAGCCAAACATTAGAATAAAAGCTCATCCTATGAAAGCTAGAATCTGAACCCTTTTCCCAGGATTTAGAGAATCTACATGCTTATGGAAATTATTAACCTCTCAATGTAATGGACATGGGTAGATTACCTTTAAAACTTCCAGTACTTTTGTTTTCTTTGCAACCATGATTGCATGCAAATTATGATTATATTTTTTTTGCAATATTCGTATTTTGACAAATAAAACTTTGTGCAATATTTGAACTGTAGTTTCTGTTGCCATCAAAGTTGGGCTTTCTAATCAGCAGCATTTACACTCTTAGAGAAAGAGTGCATTATTGAGTAGGATACCTCCACAGCCTGATCATTAGAATTTGGACTTATGAATGTGTTTCTCAAGTCATTTCATGTTGTGTGAATTCTTTGAGGCATCACATAGTTTTGTTACATGTTTTATGCCAAGCTGTATGAATAGGTTCTCAAAAGTTACAATTCTATGTCAAACATTTTTCAAATGAGAAAGTGAACTAATACACTTCAGTGAAGGGCTTTTAACCTTTCTCTTTTTTTTATGTTACAGGTATGATGGCTTCTTCCTCTCAATGCTTGCCACCAGTGCGTATCCTTTCCATATATTTGTTCTCAATCATATTAAAGGGAAATCATATATCTGTAGTAGATTGTTACTGCTGTCTGGTATGCGGTTAACATTGTGAATGTAAATGGTAACAATAATTTAAAGCTTGGCCAGGGTTTGATCCGGTGTTGTAAGAATCCTGAACAGTGGTTGATTGCCAGGGTTTCGAAAGTACCAACTGGAGAAAAAACCTATGAAAAACAGCTAACTGGAAAATTGACAAAATCATAGAATGCGTAAATTTGAACAGAAGTAATATTTTGGTAAATGTGTTTTGGTCTATGATTTGGAGTCATGTATGTTGTTTCACACATATTCGGAGCACAACTGATTCTGGTTGTTAAAATCTAGACCAAAGTTCACTTGAATATGTAGTTGTTCAAGTTTACATTGGAGTCTGTTGCCATGGCCCATGATGACTTCATGGTATATGGACTAATTGCCAATGGGAGACAAAGTATTTCCTCAACATCATCAAATTGGAACCATTTTGGGTGAGTTTACAGGGGATAATACACATTGTAAACATTCATACTGTATCTGATACTTGCAACTAGGCAGTTGTTTCATGAGAAAGCCAAGAAACAATATTTGTGGTGTATTTTGATTTGCTCCCTTTGGAGGTCAAGTAAGAAGGTTAAATTTTGTGGTGTTTGTCTGTTGTCATAGCCTCATGACATAAATTCACTGCATGGTTTGCATACAATTGAAGGTCAATAATTACACCTTGCACACTTGTATTTTTGCATTTACCATTTTTGCCTGGATTTTTCATGCAGAAAGACCTTATTCTTCTCCTTCAACTGGGGGATTTATTGGCAAGGTAAGGCAATGTGCCTCAGCTAGTGGTATACTGATAACTTTCTTCTATGTCTAAGTTGCTTATTTAGGCCTGCAATCCCTGTGTTTAGTAAGGCTGCAAAAAGCTTTTTATAGGTACCAATAGTGTGAAGAGCTTGTATATCTGAGATTGATCATATCATGAAAATATCTTGGGTACAGTACACAGATAGGTGATGTGGCACAATAAGTTATAATGCAGGATGTGGCAAAATTTTCTCTTTTTTAAGAGCTAAAACTTGGAAGTTAGTTTCCATCTAGTAATTGAATTAATAATTTAGTATTCACAAAGAGTATGAAGTAGTTTATTACTGAAGAACCAACCTGATGATGGACTTTGTTTGCATTATTGTTAGAATGGAATGAATTTGATATTTGATTCCTTACAGCCTTTGGCTTAATAAAAAGATATTATAACCTTTATATTTTGTGTTATGATATTTGAAATTATTTAAATGCAAAAGTCATTACAGATATGGTTTATGGCAATGCATGGTTAATAAGAAAAAAGAAAAAAAGGGAAGGATTGATGCTGTAATAGGAACTACATGCTGGGCAATCCTCATAGTTCTGTAACCTTCTGTTGTCTTCCTTGATTGCTTGGCCGGCAGAATCATTGTCTCAATCAATTGGAAGCGGTACCATCCTTGTACCTACCCTTTGCACATATGGATTGTGGTAATTATTCAGTTCCTACAGATTTTTTTTGTTTTGTTTTGTAATTTTAAATGCTGAAATATTCTTTGTTATATAATTTATTAATGCCCTTTGCAATTAGATAGAATTCCAGTTGAGTTAACTTGTTTGATTTTTGCAATTCAGGTGGACTATACTGCAGTATTTGTATTTCGGGTTCTGATGTTTGTGGACAATGGATTGGCAGCAGGAATGGGTTTGTAAGTTGAGACCTCATGTGTACAAGCTATTGATAATATTGTTGATTAAGAAATATCTGTTTTGCAAATATGAATTCTACCATTGCTTTTGGCCCCGTTTGATGCATATTTTGTACCTAAAGTGATTAATAAAGTCCATATTATGCACTTATAAGTAAAGAAGTCGTAGTGTCATATATGAGTCGTTAACATGAATGCCATCTACAGTGTTATACACTAAGTTCAAAATTTGACATAATTGCATAGAATTGATTGTTGGTAAATGGTTCTCCCAATGTTTTTATGAAATGGGGCATAATTATCATCTCTCAATGATTGAGATTTATGAAGCATTATTTTTCAAGCATTGAAAACCATTTTATTCAACAAGGGGGTTCCTCATCTCTTTAAAAGAAAATTCATTCTTAATTCTCCTCAATGATTTATCATTGTTGCAGCTATATTAGGCATTTGATGCAATAGTTTAGATTAGTGACATTATTTGTAAATGCAAATCAAAGACATAGTTTATAGTGAATACTATTATTTATTGTTAAAAAGTGTAACAAAAAAGTTGGCTTTTTTTTTCAATAAATTTGTACAATTTTACTCTAGAATTGAATGCAATAAAAGATTATAGTTTTTATTTTGTGACATATATTACTTGCACTTTTTTATCTTACTTTAAACCTCTAGGTAAAAGATAATTTTTGAAAACGTTTGATTTTGGTTTAAAATTCTTTTCTAACCTTAAGTTTTTTTTTTAAAACTCCCCAAAATTGACTTGTACCTCCAAAATAAGTTTAAAAAAGACATTTTTTATATTTATAATCTCCAAAGTTTTTGTTTTTGACTTGTGGACATTGTCCCTTGGGGACATGTCCCACCGTAAAAATCTTGGTATTTCGGGGACGGGGATGTCTTTGGGATGTAGGGAAGTAGGGGGATTCTTGCCGAGAGGCTTGGGATAGTGTGACGTCTTGAGGCCTTTGAGGAGTTTCTTGACCATCTTGGGGATGACTAGGAGTCTCTCATGGCCCCTAGTTAGAAACTCCAACCGATAAAAAAAGAAGTGATTAATTTGTGAAAATTACATTCGCAATGAAGGTTTGTGAGGTTTCAGAGGCCTTATTTGTGCTTGTTGATGGGGATGTCTTGGGATGTGGAGCTGCAAGGGGGACGTCTTGCCACTACAACCAAGATTCATAGAATGCCCAAGTTTCGTTTGCAATTCTTTTACTTTTTTCCTTACACATCTTTTTATAACTAATTTTTCAAGCACTATTTGCATGTGTGCCACCCCTCAGCTGCCATCCCCTTCTTGGTCCCCCAACTTAGGCCGCTGGTCCCCCACTAAGAAACTTTGTGGAACTATGCTTGTATTAGATATTTTATTCGCCAAATCTTAAAAATACCTTCTTATGCCTTCTTAACTTCACAAAAAAGGTCAAAAAGTGGAAAGTAATATGCATGCACTTTTTAGTTTCTTCATGCTACGCACTATTGAAATTTCTTAGACTTTTATTTTTGCATAGCTTGAGAATTTTGAGTAGTAGATTTTCAAACAATAGACAGGGTTGTGTGGCTTCCACAAGGTTGGCTTTTTCTTTACATTTTGTTTTCTATGCAATAGAGGATTGCATTTAAGGTTTTGTGACTATTATTCAAAATCTGTAGACATGGATTGCCTTCACACAAGTTTTCCCTTGGCCTTTATTCTTCTTTCATGATTTCTTCATTTTGCCCTTGCATTCAGGTTGGGTTCTTTGTTGCATAGATTAAGTTAGAGGGATTGGTCATGCAAAAGTTTTTTCAACATTGTGTTGTGCTTTTGCTTCCACTGTATACAAATATTTACAGGCTTTACAATCCTTGCAACAACATGTAATTGCTTGAAATATCTGCTGCTCCTTACATGGCTTCATAAGCAAGAACTAGAAAATTTCACTTTGATACCAAATTGGATTTGAGCCAAGCAATGAACAATTGTTACTATTGTATGAAATGCTATATATACAATATGGAATCAGTTTCAAGAGAGACAACCGATCAACCACTGACAATTAATTCTTTGTTAATAATAACAAGGTTTGATTATTATTATTAACAATATGTAGTATAATTATGTAATATTATTATAATAATCTAATAATTAGGACTTATTCAATTCTTACGTTGTAACCTCAGATTTTTTTTAGGCTAATCAGCTTTACAGATTCATTGCTAGTATGGTCTAATTGTTACGGTAGGCTACTTCACTTTCCTTTGAGGCCTTTGGATGCTGATTTATTTGTTATTTTTCAATTAAATTCTCATTCTAAAATCACACAAAAGCTACATACTTGAAATTCAAATCTTGTCTCCACAATTTTCTCTAAGTATATATGTTAATGGCTGTTAGCAAACCCGTGTTAAGTTACATGTCCAGCGAGATCTGCTCTTTTAAGCACACACCATGCCCTCCTTGGTTTACTTGAATTCCTTATAGTTCTTATTATATCCACTAGCCAAAATCCTTATGGAAGGTCTTCTCAGCCTTACACAAATTAGCAAGGAAGTGGGATTGGTTTTTTGGTAGTTTGGAACCTCTTGTCACCATTTCTTAAATAGATACAACTTACCTATGAATTTTTCCTTTTTTTTGAGTGTTAAGGGCTACTTTTTTAGGGATGCAAACTCAGCAATTATTGAGCTTCTTGAGATTTTCCAAATAGACAACATGCTTTTGATGTCTATTGCCAATTTGTTGAGTTCTAAGGAAAAACAAATTTCTATTCAACCAAATGCAATTTAATTTGGGAGTTTTGAGTGTTGGCATTGTGTTGTCATTGATGTCAACTGGTATAGGATGGCAACCGGTATGGGAGATTGATGAGCAGTGCTGGCATCGATGAATACCGGAAATGGTGCCATTGATGTCATTCAACACAATGGCCATTGGAGTCACCGGTACACAAGTTAGTGTTGACTTGTGTTGAAGACATAAGGACTGCAGACTGGTAAGTGACATGTTGGCAATGCACTGTGGCCAACCAACAAGAGAGCAAGATGCTGGGCTGTTGATTGTGATGAAGAGGGGGAATGTTACAAAAAGTCACATCAACACCGGAGGTGAAGTATGTGCAGGCCACCGGTATGTTGCGTGGATGTGAAACAACAGGACTCCCACCGGATAAAGATGCAGTCACCAAATGAAGAGATGACTGACAGTGAGTGTGCCCAACCAAATCACATGTGCTTGTTTGAAGATATGCATGCTCCAATAGGGAAGCCACATTGGTACATTGCAGGATCCAGATGACAAGGATCCACTCCCACCGGTAAGTGGAGCTTATCTCCTATTATGCATGGAATGCATCATCGTCCTTCGAGATAAGACAAAAGAGTAGAAGGCAGGTGATTGAAGGCTCCCACCGGATGAACTGGTGAAACACTAAGTTGCCTTAGGTGCATGAGATCAGGGATATGCACCGAATTAGTCGGGTAGACAATGATGAGTGGCAGGTACAGAGATTGAAGGATACGTTTATCACTTTGACAAAGGATACGTTTATCACTTTGACAAACCTATTGATAGGAGATCCGGTCTATTGATGAAGTAGGCAAGGTTGAGCAGTTGCAGACAGATGGAGTATGTTGAAGGCTGATGACATGATGTCATTAAGGTGTTTACCGGTAAGTTTGTCCACTGGTAATGCTGACAAAGTGAAGATGCAGAAGGCTCCCATCTGATGAAGATGTGCATGAGGCAGGTTGGCATGTGTGCCGACCGTTTTAGGTGCTCCATCGGAAGAGAAGCAAAGTGCAAGGTTGAAGGCAGACTGGTTAGGGTATAACCGATAGGGTCTATGAACTGGTAGATGAACCTGGTTGTGTGGTTGGTCGGTGATCCTATCCAAACTGACATAACTGACCTAGCAAAGGTGGATGCCGACAAAGGGGCCACGTGGAGGTGAAGTGGCATGCATGCACAGGTCGGTGTGGTGAGTCAGTGAAGTTGTTGGCGACTGGTCCAACATTTATGGCGACTGCGAAGCTCGAGGAAGCATGGCAGAGGATTGCAGCTCGAGATCAAGGAAACAACAGAGATCCAAAAAAGACTGATCTTGCAGATCGAAGAGGATGAAGGAAACCACATCACGCACGTGATCAATCAGACAAAGGGCTGAAAATCATGCTACAAACGACAAAAGAGAGAAGACGTGGTTCGCAAGGTAAACATATGGGCGATGCTCATTGATTGAGTGCTGAACATCGATTAAGGACATGATATCAGATTGGATATGATATATCACGATGATTAGAGATCAGATCGGATGCAGATTCAGTGCATGGCGGAAACCCTAGTGTGCCAATGTTCAAACTCACGTTTAGGCGGGAAAATCTGGCTATAAGAGTGCGAGCCAAAGATGTTGATGATGTTGCTGCATGAGGAAGAAAATCAGTCAAGAGCTCAATGACAATCATAGGAGAGACTGAGTGTGTGAGTGAGAATTGGGTTGAAGAGTTCAACCGGTAGCTTGCCATTGAGTCTGACAGAGGAGTAGACCGGTGGTGACTGAACCGGCAGAGAAGATTCACAAAAGATTGCAGAGAAGGTTAGCTAAGAATCGACAACAATCAGATAGCAGACAACTGATTGAGAAAAGTAGACTGAAAGTGGCCAGCAACAGTGTGATAGAAAGGTTGGAGAACCGACAGAGAGCAGAACCGACAGAGAAGGAGAAGAGGCTGAATCGGCAAGGGTGCAGCAGAAAGCAAGGTGCAGCAGAGAGTGGGTTGCAACAGGAGATAAGGTTGCTGCAGTGAGAAGGTGAGCAGAGAACCAACAGAGGATTGAAGAGAGGAGAACCGGTGGAGAGATTTGCATAAGAGTTACAAAGTTCTTTTGTAACAAAGATATTACTTTTGTATCTGATATATGTTTATTGTAGATCATTGAGTTGGAGCTTAGTGCAGGCTTTGGTGCTCCTTGGGTTGGTGCCCTAAAGCAGGAGTGGTACTCCTTGGGTTGGTGCCCTAAATGTTGTAATCAAAATGTTTTATTGTGAGGCTGGATTGGAGCAGTAGACTCCAGCATCATTTCTCATCGAGGTTTTTCCCATCTTGGGTTTTCCTCGTACATCTGGTGTTATGTGATGTCCCTTTTATGTGTGGTGACATTTATGTTAATCTCCCATCTAACCAGTATGTCTGCTTTACGTTATATCTGTTAACCGGTTTACACACATAGGATAGAAAAAGGTTAAGTTTGGAAATCACCGATTCACCCCCCCCCTCTCAGTGACATCTTGTGTTCCACATTGAGTTATCTCAATTGTTATGGTAAACTAATGTATTAAACAAAGGAGACAAAGGCTCCTTATAAATCGTGTACTGAAGACAAAAAAGGAACTTCCTAAAACAACTAAGATGACCATTAAAGAAACATTACAACATATTAATACCCTCTCTTAATGATCATCATTTTAACTAGCCTACAAAAGACATAATTTGCAGGTTTTTTGGTCACAAATGCATAGAAGGCTGACCCCTTCTGGTCACGAATGCATAGAAAAGGCTGCCCCCTTCTCTTCAAATGCTCCGCAAAATGAGTCTGCTACTGAGATCCTCCTTGATTCTAGCAAATCTTTTGGAAATGACCAAGATAACCATAAACCGTCGAACCTGATGTTGGGAAGCAAAATTGTCCTTCCCTGTAGCTGGAGTCACCGAGAACAACTTCTGAAACTGAAACCACGATTTTGAGGAAAAAATCGCCAAACCCTTGTGTAGACCATTGCTCTAGCAACTCTAGGTGTGATTCAAAACAACTGCAAGAAACCAAACATGATTTTTGAGGAGAAAAATTGATCAAAACCAAACACGATTTTTGAGGTAAAAAATCGATCAAAAGCCACAAACAATTTTTTAGGAAAATTATAAAAACCCAAAATATTTTTTGAAGGACAAAAATTATAAAAAACCCACAATTTTTTTTATAAAGACCCAGGAAACTAGATTTTACAACTCATTGTTTTTTAGGTGAAAACGGTAAAAATTCTAAAACAGGAAAAAATTATAAATCCATACAAAATTTTTTCAAGGAGAAAATATATAAAAACCCAACAGAATTTTTTTAAGGAGAAAAATTATCAAAACCCAACAAAATTTTTTTTAAGGAGAAAAATGATTAAAACCTAGAAAATGCAGAGACTCTCCAAACACGACATCCAGGAATCTCGACAAACGGCACCCAAAAAACACAGAGCAGAACAAAATGTGGTCGGAAGCAGTACTTGGACGTGAAGTAGATTGTGCGTGCTTCAGAACCAGGTGTGGTCTCTGTGAGTGCTGTCACTGGAAAAGGGCTCACCCAAAAACGCAGTGAAATCTCGTCAGACCCTCCTACAAGCAGAAAAACGCCCAAAAATTGGACGCTCGGGCTAGAAGAAAGGTGCAAAAAACGCAGAAACAACACCAAAAAAACCTTCCTTTTCGCGTAGAGGGTGCTAAAACGTGGGCATGTGTTGTACAAAAAATAGCGTGGCTTCACAAGCAGAAAACCCATAGTCATGAATCTCAGATCCGTCTCACAGGTACAAATTGCAGGGTTAAAAAATGCACATAGAGAACAAGTCGCGTCACCAAAACAAGAGGAGTCGAGGTCGTGCAGGCCTCTTGAGGGCCGAAAAAACAGAACGGCACAAACCCATTAAAAATCGATCAAGGAAGATGTGGTTTGCAGAAAATCTTCTTCATGGGAGTACGCATGCCTTTAAATTTCTTAGAAAAGAAACCCTCGAAACAACACTAAGAAAGCTGCAACGATTTATTTTCATAAAAAATTGAAAAAACAAATTTCTGAAAAAATTCCAGATAAAAAGAGGCTACGAATTTTTTATTAAAAAATTCGCCAAATTCTGAAAAACCCCATTGATTTGCTTTGATACGATGTTATGGTAAATTGATGTATTAAACAAAGGAGACGAAGGCTCCTTAAATAGATTTACAAAGATGATGTTTCTAAATGAAACAATTGTGCACTGGAGACAGAAAAGGAAACTTCTTAAAGCAACTAAGATGAACATTAAAAAATTAAAAAAAACATTACACTATTTTAATATCATTGGCAATACTCATTTTGTATCTTTTTTTTTGCCATTTCTCTATATTTTATGAGATATTACGTCCATTGAGTGTTAATAAATTAGCTTTGCTGTTTTTTCACTGAGTCTCCAGGTGAAGAAAAAATTATCTTTATTAATGCCCTCAAAAAAGCAAAATAAGTCAAAAGGTCTCAGAATGTACTATCAGTTACGAAAGAGAAGTAGCAAGGTATAAAGATCTTAAGTTGTTGAAAGATGCTAAATCAATGTACAGAGGAGGCGAGGAAAATGCAAGAGACGGAAGTGTTTGTATCATGAACAATAACATAATACAAATATAATTAGCTCTGCTAGGGAACAATTCCCTAAGAAACATGGAGCTGATGGAGATCAGTCAGGAGATCAGTACAGTTGCATGTCTGCAGAAAGCCTCAGACCATAAGAATCAGCACGATCATATTGTCTATTGCTGTGAAAGGGCTAAAACAGGATCCAAATGTGCAGTTTAGGAGACTGTACTGGACCATGTTGAACAATCATAAAAAGGAAGTTGAGTATTCTATCTAATGACTCATCTAAAAGGCAACATTGATGAGCTTCTGGTTGCAGTGAAGAAACTAGCAATTTGTGCTCGTCTCTCTGCCCATAAAAGACTGATCTTGTAGACTGAATTGCCCTTAAACCCCCAAACCCCACCATATCTAGCATGAAATAGACAAGGATTATTTTTGAGCGGGAAAGATGCAGATTTTGCATGTTCATCAGGGAATCATTGCAGTTGCTATAGTAAGTATTCTTCTTGAGAGTCTTGAATAATAGCAGAAATGAATATTAAATATTAGTTTTGGCTTCTAATATTAGATGGGATTCAATAGACCTATGCTTGAGAGCCTTGAATGATGACAGAAGTGAATATTAAATTCTAAATTCTTCTTGAAACATTAATGTTGTTCATGATTTAGCATAATCAGCAATATTATAGACATTTGCTTAGAATACGATTTATTTAGTCCTTATTTTATGGTTTCTATTGTTAACAGCTTATTGAGGTTTTTAATCTATGTGTACTGTGTATTTTTAGAGACCTAGGACGACAACAAAGATTTGAGCGATTCTGTGGAAGAATTATAGTTATTTCAGTTCTTGTCCTGGTTCTTTACCCATTTCTGTGGGCGTGGACTGTAATTGGAAGTATATGGTTCACCAGTGCAAGAGGCTGTGTAAGTCCTTATTGTTTCATTTGAATAGAAATTGGAATTTTGGTATGGTATTTTTGATGCATTAAACAGATTCTTTTTTGTCGTAGCACTTGAGTAAATAATGGATTAACATATAGTTGTTGATATGATTTCTGCAGCTACCTGAAGATGGTCAGAAATGGGGCTTCCTAATCTGGTTGCTTTTTAGCTACTGTGGACTAATTTGTATTGCTTGCATGTCTACTGGGAAGGTTTGTGTAACAATATTTAATGTGTTTTTGTATTCATCTATGTATATTTCTGCTTTTATATGTATTGTAGCATGTCCAAACAAGGGAATCATTGTAGTGTTTGATAAAGTATGATTCTAATTTCTGCCAATCATTGCTCCTAACATGATCCTAATGTATGCAATTCTTGTCTATTTAGAGGATACAAAAACTGGAATTAAATAATGTGAAATAAGTCATGTATCAGAAAGTGTGATACAAAAGTTAATAGAAAATCTAAGTTTTCAGTTACTCATGAAATTCGAAATGTCTTGCAGTGGTTAATGCGAAGGCAGGCGCATCTACTACGGGCACAGCAAGGGATTCCAATTTCTGAATATGGGGTGGGTAGTCTTATAGAGTGCACTTCATGAGGAGTTCAGGTGTTGATTGTATTTAGTTGCAATTTTATGATTTCTAGTTTGAAAGGTGCTACTTTTTGGTTTTTCTTATTGGAGCTTAATATTAGCACTGATCAGCAATTTTTATTGTTATTTTCATCCAATATTGATGATTGCTTATAGAACAGTGTACAGAACAGTTAATACCGTTTGCTTACTTTCTTAGTTTCCTTTTGTAAGATGGATTTAGTTTCTGGTCATCATTATTTTGTTTTGAGATGGAGATGGTATTTTAAATATTTCGAAGTCTCAGGAACTATTACATTTACTATTTAGTCACCATCCGTATTTTCCTCCAAAATTAAGACAAATTGTTTTTTTTTGCTTGGTAATAATAGTATTTTATTAATATTCAAAAAGTGCTTTACAAAAAGAGATTGTCTTCCATAAAAGTTATCTAAAAAGCTATAATACCAAATCCCCCATCTAAAACCTGCCATTACAAAAAGTTATCAGATGAACATTGGCATCTACAATGCCCAAAAAAGAAACTACCCCCTCCAATCACCATCCTGCTAATTTTAAACAGTAAACATGACAAACAAATTCCACAACAGACAAAAAACCCTGATAACTGTCATGACGCCAACTCACAAACTCTACCTCTGCTGCGGGCCTCGTGCTTCAGCTGGCTTGTGCATCTCTGTTTCCTTTCGTTTCCTTGGGCGCAAGACTCTCCTCCCACCACCATCTGCTTCTGCCTTTGCAATTTTGATCACAGCCTCCAATTCTTTAATTTCAAACAGCAGTTTTAAAGCCTCCCACCCCCTCCTCGCCTCCTCTCGAAGGTGAAACTAACATAACCCCTTCGGCCACCGTAAAAACGGAATAACACCTGCTCTGCGACCATGAACACCATCCGCCAAGTCTTCCCGCACGTCAAAACCTACACCCAGCACTGCCCACTCCAGGAAAGAGTCCATACCTACCAAGAAATCTTCATGAATTATCATCTCCATCAGCCTCCTCACCGTACCTGTACTCTCCCCAACTTCCAAACCCCATGCCATAGTCAGCGAATAGGTGTCCATTTGCGTTTTGTATCTATGCTTTACCAAATTGAAAGCATTCCCCAGAATAATTGCTACACATTGTGGCAACAGCTCGTCCGAGAATTTGAATAAACCCTGGAGTCTTCTGATGGTTATATCACCATAGATTGGGCAAAGTTGCTTCTTGGAGTGCAAAGTGAAGTTGGCCTCCATAGCTTCCTTCCGCACTGCCTCACCACCTCGCACCACTCTGTTTCGCTCCTTCCCTGCAAAGAGCCCCTGTAATTCACTCGACTATCTTCTCGAAGACGACACCAAACTGAGAAGACAGTCACTTAAAAGTAATAAGTGATCAATTGACTACCATCAATAAAACTACTCCCAGCCATAAATGCCCGCCGTCTCCAGCCTTAACTTCTCTGCTATCTGTGCGTTCCTCCATGCAATGTAATCATTATCCTCCTGCCATCCTATTCGTCATCAAAAAGCTTCTACCGAAAATCTTCAAGTCTTAAAACTCCCACCTCATTAAATGACACAGCCCATTTCGATAATATATCTGCCTCCATATTACCTGTTCTCCTAACATGGCTAATTTGATAATCTTCAAAAAATTTAAGCTCCTGAATAACATTAGCAATCAGATTTTGTAAATGCCACGCCTCTATACTTCCCTTCATTAGTGTCTGTATGATTATCAACGAGTCCCCCTCTAGATGTAACTTCTTGACACCTAATCTCTTGCCAACTTTAACTGCTAGCATTGCCGCTGTTGCCTCTGCAACATTATTTGTGCCGTTTTTTCAGTTTTTGAGCACCTAGAGCAACCACTTCACCCTTCCAATCCCGAACTATTAGCCCCGCCCCTGATGGTCCAAGATTACCCTTAGAGGCTCCATCAAAATTTATTCTCACCCAACCTTGTGAGGGTCTCATCCAATTATCAATGAAGAGACAGTCATTGCTAGAAAAATTAAGACATTGTTAATCATCTATTACTCTGTATGATTTGGTATTGAGATTGTGATGATTGGTTAATAAGTTATCAGCTATCAATGATGAAGACGATGATGACTATTAATCTCCTTAAAACCAAATTGGTCTAGAGGACCTTTCAAATGCTTATTCAGTTACATAATATAGTTGTGTCTTACTGTATAGATCTATGTTTGTTGAGTGGGTTATACCTTACCCAGGAAAACTCGTTTGTGTTTTGGGTGACAAACAAACTGTCTGGAATATTGACTCGAATCCAGACTTTGCTCCTTGTCTTACTGCAAAAGAAGAATGAAGTGTTGTACGAATTTGATATGTGATTGCAATGATTGCTTGATAATCTTTGTTAAGGGATTGTACTTCTTATTTTAAGTATCACTTGATCGGTTATCATTTATTTAGTTAAATGAAGGTACAGATGCTGCAAATCAAAGCAGCAAATGTAATGATAACATTTCAACAACAATTCTTATTGTGCTGTATGATATGCTAATTGCATTTTCTATGAATTTCAGGTTTTGGTTGATCTTATTAGAGTTCCTGATTGGGCATTTGAAGCTGCTGGACAGGAGATGCGAGGAATGGGACAAGATACAGCAACATATCACCCAGGCCTTTATTTGTCCCCTGCACAGGTCAAGTTCTTCATGTTGTATTGAGCTTTAACCCATGCTTTCTTGCAAGTCTTAGCAATGTTCATCAACGAAATGCTAATGGATGACTTTATATGTTTATTATGTGTACTGCATGAAATGATTAGGAAGGGCCTTAAATTTTAACCTTCTGTTCAGATCTGGGGGTTTTAACTGTTGGCAATGCCCTGACATTGGCTGTTCAAGGAGCATAGAAACGGGATCTGTATTCTCATCTTTAGGCATTCATATTGCAATTGTTGTTGTCCCGGTTTTTCATATTAATGTAAGGGACATGGCCATGAGAAATGATTCATTTTATGTTAAATTCCATTGGCATTCTTGTTTTATATCACTCAGTTGTATTTGTATTCTCTGACCAGTCAGTAACAACTAAAGTTACTTCCCTTCCAAAACTTAGAGCTTTTAATAGTGCTATTTTTGGAGGTATGCACTAAATGCCAACTAAAGGTTTAGATACCTCCAAGACTACACCATAATGTGGTTTTTGAGTTTATTTCAGCATAAATATACTGTCAAAGCCTCTATTTTGACCTCACTGCATTATATAACAATAATTTAATTTATCCATGAAGAAGGGTCTAGAATCTAGTATATAGGCCCAAAACCTCAGTAAAGTTCAGTGGATTGAACTCTGTGGTATCCAGATTCCAGATAGTGAACTCTGTGATATCCAGATTCCAAATAGATGTTTCAAAATCACTGTAATTTACTAATTTCTTTTTGTTCCAACATATCTGTACCTATCGACAAATTATGCAATTTTACATGAGTTGCCAGAAAATTTGTCTATGATTAGCTAGATGGTTTGATCACCTTGAAACGGTTACGCTGTTAATTCTATACATATAAATGGATGCATATGCATACATATATGATCATGATTCATCACTTATATGCTGAACTGAGAATTGTCTATGTTTTTATTTATTTTAATATTGAAAAAAAGTGTACAATAATAGTGCTGAGAGCATCAATAATACCTAGATTACAAAGCAGATATACGTAGTAGCTGAAATAGGACAAAATGTGACAGCGTACTACATCACCACCTAAGAGGCCAGTAAAATGCCAAACAGTAACCTGCATCCAACACTGTTCATAGCAATTTGCGTGCTCATGCAGATATCAAATAATACTACATAGATGCATACTACCAACAATCAGTAGAATCAATTGGCTTCTTTTGCTTTAGCTTTTTCTTCTTTCTCATCAGATTCAATAATAGCAACAATCTTTCTAGCTAAGTCCTCGACTCTGTGCTTCATGCACTTTCTGAGCCACCATTTAGGGAAAGCTGATATGGTAATGTCATCGAAATTGCCAAATTTGGTGACATGCAAGATCTCGAAAAGAACTGCATACACCTACTTCAGAATCAACAGTAGTATGTCCAACTGAAGGAATGTTATCACTATCAGAACCAGCCTTCTGCTTGCCTCATCAACAATCTTCTGGATCTTATTTTAATTCATGTATACTTGCTCACAGCCCTGTAAAGACATAATAATAAGTGCGGCTTCCTTACAGAAGTGAGCAATACTCTTTAACACCTTGAAAAACATGTCTATTTCTGCAATTCCCCAAGACTTTCATGGATAGAATTAACTAGATTTCATCAGAAACTTAAACGAAGAAACTATCAACTTTCTCAATATGCCCGTATAGAACATTAGACCAAGTAAAACCTTTACCCCTAGCCCACAGTGAAGAGCTATGTAAGAAACAGTCCGATACCAATCTAGCAAAAATGCAGTTAAAAAAAAAGCTTAAAAGACTCTTTATCATCACAGTTTAAACATATGCCAAGATCTGGAGACACAGTCCCCCACAAGAAGTTTTCTACAAATAAGGAACAATCTAAAAAAGTTCCTTTTTGTTGGGTTCAAGATAAGACCAAACTTTTTATTAAGCTTGGCAAGTCCACATTGCCTCAGAACTGTTAAACCCCCAAAGGGATTTTCATTTAATTGATTATGAAAGCTATCAACCAAAGATATTGCTCACATTTTTTAGCTGAGACAACAATCAATTTCTTCTCACAAGACCATGAAAAATTAAGCCATAATCTAGTATCATTTTTCCTCTCAAGAACAAGGCATCTCACCAATAGCAGGCAAAACAAAAAAATAATTTTTTTCTCTAAGAAGCAGGAATCACATAGGCAGATTTGATGGCTTTCAAAGGGATAATCCCATTTCATTAGTGATTTGACCAAACGTATTTATATCTTTATTGAACCACTTTAGGCAGAGCATCCTTTTTGCAAAGCAAGTAGTTTACCATTGGTTTTTAATGACGACCAAATAGATTTGCAAGGGCAGAGAGTCTACATTTGGAAACATCCCACTCAACCACACAACTTTTTACCTACTCCCAAACCTTTTAGCTTGAACCATAGACCAGAGAATGGCCGTAATTGAGCACACCAACCATGCAGAGGAGAAAAGACAGTATGAAGAGAATACTTTTGGCAGACCTGGAATCTACAAGCAACTGAAAAAATTTGTATGATGTTTACCCGCCTTCTTGACCACTCTAAACATAACCCACTACCACATCCCATTCAAAGAAGGTTCCAGAGCAAAAGGAATACCAATATATCTCACATGTTTACTTGGGCCTTCCCACTCTTAACCATTAACAAGCCAATTAGGAGGATTTTCTTTCCAACTAAGAATTATGTATTTATGAATTACTTTAGAACAAGAAGCATTGCAATAACAATCCAGTCTATTCAGAAATTTTTTAAAATTTTCTTCCTCTAGCATAAAGATCAAAGTGACACAATAAAATATTTTCATTGTTTGGAAGAATTAACCTCCTAAGAGGAGGGCTGAAATATGAGTGCTTTAAAACGTGGTGCAAAGGTTCAACAATAACATAGAGGGTGCTAGGGGACAACCCAGAAGCATTGCAATAACAATCCAGTCTATTCTGAAATTTTTTAAAATTTTCTTCCTCTAGCATAAAGAACAAAGTGACACAATAAAATATTTTCATTGTTTGGAAGAATTAACCTCCTAAGAGGAGGGCTGAAATATGAGTGCTTTAAAACGTGGTGCAAAGGTTCAACAATAACATAGAGGGTGCTAGGGGACAACCCAGAAGCATTGCAATAACAATCCAGTCTATTCTGAAATTTTTTAAAATTTTCTTCCTCTAGCATAAAGAACAAAGTGACACAATAAAATATTTTCATTGTTTGGAAGAATTAACCTCCTAAGAGGAGGGCTGAAATATGAGTGCTTTAAAACGTGGTGCAAAGGTTCAACAATAACATAGAGGGTGCTAGGGGACAACCCTATTTAATCGACCTTAACAGCTTGAATGGAGAAGATAAGACTCCATTAATTCTTATCCTTGGCAATAGCATCTCGTTAGAGCACACTAACATATTTATCATGTCTCAACTCTCACCAAACCCCAAGGACGTCATGATATCAAGTTTAACATCCATTCGATTCCGTCATATGCCTTTTCAAAGTCAATTAGGTCCATACACACATTCTGTCCAGAATCTTTCACTGAATTTATTCCTTTCTAACTAGTAAAGAGATTCTCCAAAATATACCCTCTGTTAACAAATCCAGTGATTAGGAGAGATGGTATTTGGAAGAACAACCCTAAACCTATTGGCAATGATCTTTTAGGTTAAATCTTGTAATATACATTTAACAAAGTGATAAGACTCCAAATTTTTATTAAAGAGGAATCATTATCTTTGGGCAATAGTTTAATTATTCCTCTATTAATATCCTTCCCCAAAGTACCAACTCCAATGGCTTCATTATAGGGTTTTAGGAAGTAGCTGGAGTTCAATCTTGGGGCTTTATCATTTGCAAGAGAGTAGATAACACTTTTAACCTCACTTAACAAAAAAGGCTCTTCTAACTTAACTGCATCGGACTTATTGATGAAAACCAACTTGTCTCTCACCATGGTCTCATTTTAATTCTAATGGCTTCATTATATGGTTGTAGGCAGTAGGGGGAGTTCAATCCTTGTTACATCTATAAAATTTAGGTGACTATCCATCAACTCCTGGGGCTTTATCATTGCAAGAGTAGATAATACTTTTAACCTCACTTAAAAAGGGCTCATCTAACTTAATTGCAGCAGACTAAATAATTTTGATAGGGACAACTTTTTTTAATAATATCTCTCTTTATAGCAATATTAGAATCAATACGTACAAAAGAATAGAGATCTTGATAAAAAAACTTTGAACTCATCTCTAACTTGGGTTTCATCCACAATTAAATCATTATTAACCCTAATGCCAGAAATATTTATTTTATAGCCTTAGCTTTCAAAATATTGGAGAAAAATTTAGGACATTTTTCCCCCACCTTAAGCTAGTTCAATCTAGACCTTATTCTAGCACCTTTTGCCTTGCACACATTTTCACTCAATTTATGCACAAGATTGGCCACCTGTACTTGAATGAGACAGTTGCAAGGTTCATTCTAAAGCCTTTCTTCAATAATAAAGAGGTTAGCCTGGTCCTCTTCAAAACACTCAGCCCTCTTTTTAGCTAGGGTCTTTCGTTAAATCCTGTTTGTTTTTTGCATTGTGTCCACAGCCCCAGAATAGTTGATTAAACAATAAAGACCCTAGCTTAATAGATATTCCAAAGACTTTGGACACTATTAGGAAGACATTCAAAGGACCCTGCAAAGACGACACTGTCTGAGTGGGAGGAAAGCCAAGATCAATTAGGAAGACATTCAAAGGACCCTGCAAAAACGACACTGTCTGAGTGGGAGGAAAGCCAAGATCAAAAGAACATTGCATAGGATGGTGTTCAAGTCAAGGGACAAGCAGTTGCCACATTCTTATCATTTGAAAGAGGAAAACTAGAAAAAACCCATGTAACTTTTTCCAGCCTACAAAACAGTCTTTTGTTACCTTTTTGCATATTTGAGCATGAGTATCAAACACTTTTACTTTCTTTTTTACTTCCACTATTTGGATCATACAAAGTTATTTTTCTCTTAAAACCTAAGTTGCCGGTTGTTGATTTTATGGTAGTGCTCATTAACCACAGGCAAACATCAGATCTGTTGCCTTCCCAAACATAGACGATAAGCTCTTATCGTCACCCCCGAGCTCACTACATGTCCTTCATGTTATTGAATTCGTGTCTATTGATGCAATCATGACCTTGCATATATATGAATCAATACCTCCCAATAGACCTCAAGTCGGCCATATACTTTTGGCGCCAAGGATAGGGTCAGACCTATATATTACAAGTTACATATGAGTCTTCCTTAGTTGCAAGTTACATTTAACTTAATCACAAGTTACACACAAGTGGTTCGCTCAAATAGGGCCTGCCCCAAATTGAACTCATACAAATGAGATATTCAAATGCCAAGGCTGATAGGTCACTTGGCATTTTGTGCACTAGGTCGGCCCTAGAAAGGATCCGACCTAGCTACACAACAACACCGGTTTGGGTTCGAGAACCCAGTTTGCTGGTTCGATAAAGTTTCATAAAGGGGTTTGGGTTCGTTATATATATATATATATCTATATATATTATAATACATATTATATCATAATCCATGAATTTATTTAAAAAATTTAATTTAATTCATAAATAAAAAAATAATCTCACCACGATTAATATAGAAAAAAATAAGTTTATGAATTTCGGTGAACCAGACCCCGTACTAAATGTGGACTTGGACTTGCATCCGGGCTCTAGGGCCTGTTGGTGTACTTTTTATCTTCTACCGAACATTAGAATAAAATACCACAAGGATACTTTATCCTCTCCTGAACAAAATCACTACTTGTGCCAAGATTGCGAGAAGACCACAAGGCGACTCCAAGGTCTATATGTGCGAACAAGCAACTTTAGTGGGATAGCTTCTTGGGTAGTGTATGCTAAAAATCTCAAGGGGGACTTACGCTTATCAATTGGTATCATTCACAAGTCAGATTTAGGTGAATTTATCAATGACTATTCTTTGTTTTTGGATTTTCTGATTTAGGATTTCAAAAAAAAAAGGATAAGGGTTTGGGAATTCTATGCTACTTCTAAGCTATTCCTATGAACTCAAGAGACGGTAAAGATCAGGTGAAACTGGTAACAACATTTTGTTTCGCCACACTTGGACAACTACGCAAAGCGGGTGCAATCTCTAGGGTTGTGCTTAAGATTTTCACACTTAGGAATAATACCAACAATTGAACAATATTTCTCAAAGCAAAAGTTAAGCATCCACATCAAAAGCTTAGGCTAACTTTACACATTGAATGGAAATCATCCATCCAACAAAAGTATGAGCAAAATTTCAGCAATCTAAACTTATCAATCCTTCGTTCATCTAACAACTTCAAAGCAAATAATTTAAACAAATTTAATCTAAGTGTTGAAGAGAATATGCAACCATGCAACCATTTAGCAATAAAAAGATTTCAAGACAATACTGATAATGAACTTTTATTACTCAAATAGCTCTAAGTCACAATTTCATAAATCTCTCCACACTGAAATGAAATGAGGGAATGAGTTTATATAGAGTTTCTGAAAACAAATGAATGCCCGAGATCAATCTAAGATCAGCGGTTCAGATCAAGACAACCTAACCCTAATCAAAGTTTCCCAAAATAAGATCCAAGATCAATTGCAAATGAGACAAGTGGCACAAGATGCTATCTTTTAGGATTGCACCCCCTTCTTTTGATATTCAATGAACTCGGACACAATTTGATCAGCTTCCTCCATTGTGACATGTGGCAACATGTTGATACTGAATTCTTGTCCTTCCAAATCATTTGCACATAGCAAAAGTGATTTCCCAATCAAATTCCTGCTTCTGAAAAGCATCTATGATGGACAGGAGGTTCGATGCCTTAGCCAAACTGCTCTTGACTGGTCCTGTGATGGCAAAGAAGATGTCTTTTGTTTTGAAACATAGATGGCACACTCGCAGAGTACTTGGCGAGTTTTTGAGCTCTGCGAGTTTTTATGACTTTAACTCGCAGCAAAAACTAGGCGAAAACTCAGTGAGTTTCTTTAAAAAACTCTGCTAGACTAATAAAAGAGGCCCAAAATGTCAAAAAATTATCATTTTTTGTTTTTTTAGGTCAATTTCATTCTCTTCATCAGAATATACACATGAAATATAACATTTAAGTATAAGTGGCATTTCAATATGTCTTTTTCCTTTCTTATACTTTATAACAATCGACGCCTTTATAAAATAATAAAAGTATTTTTGGCCTCGCAGGGCGCTACCCCTTAACCCCGCCCTGTATCACAACAGGGAGCGCACAAGGGGCGATGCCCCTTCCCCAACTTGGGGGCGCTGCCCCCAAACCCCTGTCGAAAAATATAGGGGGAAACTGCGCTGATGGAAGTAGGGAAAATTTAACCTCCGAGTTTGATTAGGCTCCATATAACAACATAATTAGCATTGAAGAAATCTTGGTATTGTACATTTTAGAGTTGAAAGTTTGAAACTATCAGTATGAATTATGAAATTTCAAATATTGCGCGTTTGTAGATCTCCACCAAGATCTAGACCTATCTCTCTACCCCTCTTTTTCTCACCCTCAGAACTGGGAAGATCTCCACTGGGAAGAGGAAGAGGAATAGTAAATAGTTTTAGCTAGAGCTGGGAAGAGGAAGTTGTAATTGTAATTAGTAATGATGTATTTACTTTTGGTTTTACAAAACTATTTACTATTTTGCTTCCAGCGATCAACATTCCTCACGAGGACGCGATTTTGTAGACACTTTGCATTTAAATATATCTAGAATCAGCTTGTTTCTTTTGTGTTATCATTTATTGACTCATTGGATGCATCTTCTCATTAAGTTTTACAAAAAAAAAATGCATTTTTTACTAAGTTTAACGTGTTTTTAAGTTGCCAAGTTTTGCCGAGTTTTTCCCGAGTTTTTCTCGAGTTTTTTTCCCAGGGGTTTGGCGAGTCGAGCCGAGTCGAGTCGCGAGCAGTTCAACTATGGTTCTGACCTTCAGATTCTCCAACTGCATATCCCTTTCTCAGATAGTTTCTTTCCCAAGTATCTCTGCAACTATAAGGAAAATGTTATTGAATTGCCTTTATTTGTACTTCTATCCTATCAGCATCAACCTTTTCCTTTTCCAAGACTTCATTCCGTGCAACTAGGGTCCTAGTGCCAACTATTGAAGTCATAAGCAGCCCCTGCTTTAATTATTTTTCCATTAACCAATTCTTGTGGTGGGATTCCTTTCAGCTCTCTAAGGCATGGGATAATCCTATCTTGGATATCTTGGAAGTCAGCCCACATTTCTACCATGTTCATAACCTTGGAAAGTAGAGAAGAGGTTTGTTCATATGGTGATGATATTCCTTCCATAAACGTGACTGCTTCTTTTCTTATACTTTCCATCCAATCTTTAGTCTCTTTGGCTGTCACTGCTTCTTTCTCTGAACTTATGACTACCTACTGTGAATTCAAAAGTGGGAGAGCCTCTGGATTTGCTTCAAGTGGCTTAGTAGTCAAATGCTAAATATATTCTTTTAAGCGCTCGACTTCTCTCTTATGTTCTTTCTTCTTTTCTGTTTCTTTGTCCAGCTTTGGCTTCATGGAAGCAACCGAATTGTCTAAGTCCTCTTTTACTTGGGTCTTTGTGCTTGGGCCCAAGTCATAGGTGGTAATATCATATCATGGGGACCAATATCCCCTTTTGCCTTGTCCACCTTTGGTACTGCAATCTGTATTGTCCTACATCTTGCTTCATCTCTCTGGATGGTGGAGAATTTTCTGGCTGGCTTCTTCATTGCAATTTGCTCTAATCTAGCCAAGAAAACAGTCACGTCGTGTTCTTTTTGTTCTACTATTTGTGTGTTTATTTTCAACCTTTCCTTCAGCCAATCAGGAACAGTGGGCTGCTCAATGCCTTCTACTTCTTGGTTGCTTTCCATTTCTCGGTTGCGTGCAATACCCTGGAGAGTGGAAATCATTCCCTCTTGAAACTCCCCTTCGTCATTATCCATTTCATTTTCTGATTCTAGAATTTCTGTGCTAGTAGGAGACGGTGGCTATTCATCTTCTTGATGAACTGATTTTACATTCTCTCCATGAACTGGGGAAGGAATCTCCATCTCTGCCAATGACTGATCAATGGCCAATATATCTATGTTTGCAGATGCGGTAGAACAAGATGGTTCCACCCTTTATTTCTTTTGAACATGTCCTTCAGTCATAATTGCCTTTCCTTTAGTTTTCAAAGAACTTCCTACTTCTTTTTGTTTTGTATTTTCAATTTGCCTGGCATTTTGAGAAACTTCAGCGTTTGAGGAACATTCCTTTGCTTCTCCCATAAAGTCATATGTCAAGCTTACTTTTCTTCTTCTCAGCCTTTGAATCTGCTGATCAACCCACCACTTGGAATAGTTTTCTACTTGTCGCATCAGGGTAGCTAGGTCAACATGTTCAGGTTCTGACCATTTAATAGGAGGGAGAGGTGCATCCCCATCAAAGCGTGGCTGAGTGCATTCTTCACTTTCCTCCACTTGATCTGGCATAGGGAAAAGTTTAGTGATCCTAATCAAACAAATTGGCAACCTAGACCGCATCTTTTTCCTGAGAGCATACTCATCAACAACATCTACCCAATAGTCTTCTATATCCACCCTATGTCTAAATCTTTCTCCATTCACTGATTCAATATTGCCGTGGGGATCACAGTTTGCTTTGGATTGGTAAAAGGTAAAAGAGTATCATTGCATCTCCAATCTAGCTGTTTCAGCTACTTGTGCTGAAGGACACGATTCTAACATGTTTCCAATGAAGAATGGAAAAGATATAGCAGCCTTCTGTCTTATTCTCTTGAAGATTTGATATGATTCTAACTGTTTGAGAACTTCCAACAACACCATCCTGTTGGTTGGATAGATTGGCAATCGGTAAGGACAGCCAGTGAAACCTTGGACTCTGATATAAGTGAACTTTGGAAACTGGATAAACCAAAATCCGTACTTGCCAATTAGACTTTTTGATTTAGAAAAAAGTCTTTTATGAGTACCTTTTTGTAACGTTCTTGTGATGAACATGAAGAACATATCATTTGCCCGTTTGAAATGACTTTTCTCTTTGAGCTGTAGCTGAGGATAACATTCGTATGATCTGAATTCATTCTCACTACCTCCAACTGTGCCTTTGCAAAGCAGTCCTGAATATCTATATGTTGCAGCCAGTAGATAGACTATGTAAGAGCTCATGTAAAATGTCTTTGTCCTTTCCAAGTTCATCAATTGTTCATGAAGGTTGTCATTGATAATGTGGGACCAATTGAATAACTTGGTTCCTGAGGTGATTTTATTTATGAAATAATACATCCATGTGTGGAATAGTGCACCTTTAGGGCTGCCCATTATTCTGTTCAGCAGCAGGATGATGTCACCATATTCTTCCTTGAAGTAAGGACGCAGGAGATGCTTTGGCACTTTCCCGTGAGGTCTCTTCTTCTCTAGCCAAGACTTATTAACATTTGCAGCATAGAGTTCAAACTGAGTGTCATAGACCCTCTTGGTTTGCGTAGTCTTGTAGGTGGCCTTACTATGGATTGGTATGCCAAATGTCTCTTGAATAGATAGTTTTGAAACATTAGCCAGAACTCTTCCATCTGGTGCAATTATCTCTCTTGATTGGGCGTTATAGTGCAAGGCACATTCAACTATCAGCTCAACACACTCCTTGGCAGCTGGAAATCCAGCTGCTTGGACAATTCCATTGTGCATCATTCTACGAGCAATAGGTGTAGGAATGTGTCCATCGTGCTCCGTACATTCTTTTCTTAAATTCCTCCAGATCAACATGTCCGAGGTCTGTGTCAGTGATGTTCTTCCATTTGGATTTGATCTTGGATTTCAATTGTGCTTCCTTGCTGACAAACTTCATTGGTGCTTCTTTGATCGTCCACCTGAAAAACACATGAAAAACTTGATGTTCCTTTCAGATTTAAGTCTGATTTTAATTCTTTTTCCTGTAAATTTTACTTTCAGCCTGTTTAAGGGTTAAGTTTCTGTGAAAAAGCAGATTAGAAGTGAAGTGAAGGGTTTGGTCAAGAAATTGATAAAATTGTGGAAAATAAGTCAGAAAGGTAAGAAAATTCAGTCAAATTGAATCTTTAAATGACTGAAATTTACCTTTTACTCAGAAAATCTGTCTTAATTTCAGAGAAAACACTCAATTTCTTGGCTTCTAATACTTAGAAGATTTTCACTTTTTGAAAATTTCTCTTAAAAAATGTAAAATCACAAATTTCGGGAGGAAACTTCTTTTCAATGCTCTCCAAATTCTCAACTTGAGTAGTGAATTGTGAAATGAATTGGTCGAAAGTATATAGAGTCTAGGATTCTTAAATTTAGAAGTTTTATTTTTTGATTTTTATTTTATTTTATTACTTTTTTGTGGTTTTTTTGTTTTAAGTTTTTCCAAAATGGAAAGTTTTATTTTCTCTCAAAATTTTATCTTTATCAAAGAATCTTCTAGAACTTTCTTTTAATTTTCAAGATTCTTGAATTTTTGAAAATGTTTCAAGTGTTGAAAAATAATCCTTGAAAAAATGATCTTAATTTTGGAAAATAATTAAAAATTTATTTCATGTGATAAATCTATTTTCCAACTTGCTGGTCTGATTTCATGTGAATTTTAATCAAAATTTATCTTTGTTTTTTGGCATGGCAAATTAATTGCTCTCATGTTTGATCAATGGATCAATTTTAGGTCTTTGGTCAGGCATCTTCACATATTCCATTTATGCCTGAATTAATTTGTGTCTGGACAAGGGTTTGGACAATTTTTCAATCTTGTCTTATGTCTGGATTGGATATGTCAGAGTTTGTGTTTTGGAATTTACTTCAATCTTCATGTCTTGGCATGCTTCATGTTAATTGGTTTTGGATTTTAGACTTGGAATGTTCTTAGACAATCATCCTTTGGTGAATCTTCATGCTTCAATCTCTTTTATGCCTTGGACACAATTCGGACAATCATCCCCTTGTATCTAGGATTAGAAAAGTTTGGACAGTCACGAGCCTTCTTGCCTTTGGCAGATTTGGAAATATGATCAGACAATTTGTCTTGCTTTTATCCTTGATGTTGTTTGTATGGCGAACTTAAGCTTTGTTTGTCTTGTCATGGCAAAGCTTGAAGGGTTTTAAACATTCTTTATGTTTGACCTGCCAACTTATGTCTTGAATCAGACTTGGAAGAATTCTGGACAGTCATGTCTTTTATGTCTTTAGCTTCATTTCAACATGCCTTGAGGTCTGATTGCTAATGTTACTATTACTCTTGGCAAACTTGAATCACTCTCATCTTTTGTAAACAATCTTGAAGATATGATCTGCTTTATTCATTGGCGATCTTGGATTCCTTGATCACGGTAGGGCGAATCATCTTCATGATAGGCGAACTTCATGCCATATTATCCTTTGCTCTTATTTTTTTTCTGCTGTTCATTGCAGACTTGGAAGAAGTTTGGATAATCTTTGGATAACTTCTCTTTATTTCCTTACTGAGATCATGTCTAGCCAAGGGCGGACTTGGATGATGTCTTGCCAACCTTGCCTTGATCGTGCTTAGGCGAGGTTCAAGTCATGTTTGCCAATCTACATATGCCTAGGCGGACTTGGCACAAGTGTGGACATGTCTTCCTTACCATGTTGCTGCCTTAACCTGATCCTTTTCAACTGCAGATTGAAGTTTGAGTGTTTGATGCCAAAGCGAACTTGGATTTTATCTTGCCATGCTCATGTCAACCTTTACTAGGCGGACTTTAGGCTTTCTTGGGCAAGGCGGAGTCGGAAGATGGTTTGCCAACTTTGAAATTTGGCTTTGCTTTAGTCCTTGCGAACTTGGAAAGCTCTGTTTCTTGTCCCCATACGAACTTTGCTGTCTTTGTTTAAAGTCTGTTGATTTGATCAAGCTCTTTCATGCTTGGAAGCTGTTACTTTGCTCAATCTTGGCGAATTCTGACATCTCCTTATGCTTTAAACCTTGTTTGGAAGCTGTTTGGCAAATAAAGAAATCTTCAATGAAGTAAACAAAATTATGTTTTATAGCTCCTTGTCGGTTTCTAGAAGCTTCATTCCCTGCTTTGTTCGAATTTTTAGAAAGTTTCTTCAATCTCAACGAACTTTGGAAAATTTCATGAAGTCTTGCTAAGAAGGTGAACTTGATCTTGAAACTTAATGTGTTTGCTTGGCATTGTTTTTTGTGTTTTAATTGCTTTCTTCTAGAAGGTGATGTCATAATGTTTTAATTCAACCCAAGCGAACTTTTCCTTATTAGCTTCTTTCTAGAAGGCGAACTTTGGGAAAGTTTTATTTGCTTTCTTCTAGAAAACGATTTTGGGAAACTCTTTGCTTTCTTGTAGAAAATGATTTTGGGCAACTCTTTGCTTTCTTTTAGAAGGGGATGTCATAATGTTTTAATTCAACCCAAGCAAACTTCTCTTTATTAGCTTCTTTCTAGAAGGCGAACTTTGGGAAAGTTTTATTTGCTTTCTTCTAGAATGTGAATTGGAGGAAGCTTTATTTGTTTTGTTCTAGAAGGCGAATTTATGATTCTCTGCCATGTCATCAATTTGCTTTATTTGCTTGGGTGAACTTTGAAATGCCATGTCATTGCCAAGTGGGAAGGCTTCTAGGCAGACTTGGATGAGTCTTAGACATGTTATTCTATGTCTTGGGTGAACTTGGACAGTCATCTTCCCAACTTACATCATACTTTCATGTCTTAGCTTATTTTTCAACTTTATTTTGCTTGATTAACCCCACGTAGGAGTTTAACTAACTCTTGCCAAGAGTCAATTAACCCTTGGTAGGAGTTTACCATTTGTTGGACAATTTGGTTGGACAACTTCCTTATGCCTTGGCGAACCTTGATCATGCTTGTATATCTTGGGCGGACTTGATTGATCATCTGCCATTCCACTTGTTTGACCTTGAGCCTTGGCGAACATGACTAATCATTTTCCATTTTCATTTCTTCAACTTAGGCGAAATTTTCAATGTGCCATCTCCCACTGCTACCTTTATACTTGATCAACAGTTCATCTGGAACAAAACCCTAATTAGGGTTTCCACTTTGCTTTTTGCACATGGAGACCAAATTTTCGAAATCTGAGAACATGGGCATTGATCATATGGCCAATCTTTTGGAACAAAACCCTAATTAGGGTTTGCATTTCGCTTTTTACCTTAAAGACATAATTTCCAAATTCCGAGAACATGGGAAGTAATAATTTGACATGGAGATCAAAACCCTAATCTCAGAAAAAAGAAAACCCTTGCTTTTTATACTGAGGCAAAATTTTTTGAATCTGAAGAATACTAGAAGAAAAATTGATATCATTACCTTCCCAATCAAATCTAAGCCCTCTCAACTTATCTTCTCTTCCTTTAATCATGTTAAATAGTTAAATTACCTCTTAAAATAAGACCAGAACAATTTATTATCTTCCCAAACAAATCTCTGCTCTTCCAACTTATCTTCTCTTCCTTTAATCATGTCAAAGTCCCCTCCAAAAACACAAGGAATCTTAGTCAAGTTGGAGCACATCTACATCCAAAGACTTGATCTTTTTTTTGTTGTCAGGAGCATGGACTGGTCACCGCCCAAAATCTTCTCATTAATAGATAATTTATCCCACACAATCGTAGAGCAGGGAGAGTAACCTTTTTCAATCATGGAACCGACCAATTTATTATTTAACAAAATAACAATACACCTTCTCCTTTGAAAAGTAATCGAAGTAGAGTTTGGCTGAATCCCACCGACTTGACTTCTTGAATAAACACGATATCCAAATCACTTTTGGACTTAGAAAAAGTTCTAACAGTAAACCTTATTTCATAGGCTGCCAACCTTCTAACAACCTTCGTTAAGTACATTAAGGGGGAGGGGGGAGGGGGGAGGGGGGAGGGGAAGGAACAAACTATTTAGAGGGACCACCATTACCTCTACATAAATTTTTAAGACTTGGGAGCAGCTTAACCCCCTTTCTGGTTATTCTCACTTATACAAGCAAGGGCTAGAGAATCATCACTAGAATTTTCTTCACAACTCCAACTTTCTTGTGAGTGGCAGAGACTACTTTGTGAATTTTATTACCACGCTCATGGAACTTTGAACTAGATCTATTGTGGGAGGATCAAGACAGGCTTTCCTTTAAGGGATTCATTAATGTCCATTATTTTATTATTAGGACTGGATATATTACACCTTGGAATCTCATTAGGATTAGATTCATAAGGGACAACAATGCTAAGCACCTCATACACAACATTATCATGTTCAACCATCTTGTTACCAGCTTGGGTATCGAAATTGTTGTTAGTATTCAAATCATTATAAAGGATTTCTTCCTTTTTAGAATATTATTTGTTGGTGTCATACTTATTACACCTTGGATATGGTCTGTCTTAAGTGTTGTATTATACCTACTTAATAAGTTTACTTAGGTTAGGATATTAAGAATATTGAATTTTCCTCATTTGAGTAGCTCATAATGACATGTGTACACCTTGATTTGAGGTACACAAATGCCAGTACCATCTCATTAACTCTTCCAAGGACCTAATGCTTACAAGCTAATCACAAAACCAGGTAAATGAATAAAGAATTTTTATAATCAATATAATGGGGCATTTTACAAAGAGTAACATACAAATATACAGCCATTTGGATGCATGAATCTAGCAGATGACATGTATGAGAGGTATGAGTTTAACTCCCAATCAGAAGGTGAGTTAACTCAGTCCAACTAACACAAAGCTGGCCGTGATTGGATTCAAGTGTCACCACCATCTCATCAACTCTTGATTGATGGTATTTAGGTGCCATGTCTATCTACTCAAGCTCACCTTTTTCTAAGATTAAGTGAATTGATCTGATACATTACTTGAAAAATTAGTTAAATAAAGATGTATAAGAATTACAATTTTGAATTTACAAATGAAATTTTGGCAAATTAGTAAAATACTTAAATATTATTAAAATTTGAAGTGAACATTAACAATTTATGATTGCATATTCAAATTTTTTATTATACTCAAGATTTCATGATAATGATTACAATGAGTACAAGGAGCGTATGATGTAAAAATAACAAAATGCCAAAATGGAGCGAAATGAGGCCTCTAATTATCCCCAAAGTCAAAACTCCTTATCACGAGAATTGTTGGACTCCACATGGTCAAGCTCCACCAAACTAATACCAACTAGCCCTGCTTGTGTAACTGCAGTACCCTCATTAATATGTGCTTGCTCCTCTTGCTCTACATCCCACCGTGTTGCTAGACTCTCTTTGTACAAAAGTGTCTTGCTCTCAATGAGACGCAAACCACTATGCATAGCCACAAGTTTATCTGCTCTCCTAGAGGTAAGTCTGTTCCTCTTAAAATTGTATGAAGCTATAAGTAAACCAGTTCCTCTCAATAGCCAAAGAACTAGGAACCTGAGATTGTCATGTCCCCTCCTTGATTGTTATATATAACCTAAATGAAGCAATTATTGTTATTAATTAACATAATAATTACCAACAAATGATTAGTTGAAATTTATCTATTTATTAAATCTTATTATTTAATTAATATTTATTACTAATAATATTCTGGAAATATACAAATAAAAATAAATTAATATATTATAAACATAATTTATATATTATAAATTATAAACATAATTTACATCTTCATCGTCCTCATCCACGTTGCAGACTTGATCATTGCTACCATGGACTAATACGATTAAAAGGATTACAGACCTGATGTTACTGTTACAGATCTGAGAGCATCAATGGCATCGAATTTGCTTTTGGTTAGCTTCAAAATTGTTAGTATTATCTAAATAAGATAGCAGCATATCGAAGACTCTAAATAATGAAACGGTTTAAATAAAATGGTAACAAAGCATTAGTCAATATGCAGCAATAACATTATTTAAGTGTTCGATAACTATCTTGAAGATCGATTCTTATTAAGTTATTACTAATCGGTGGCTGATCGATTTATCCAAGCAAGGTGGCTTTTATGTTTCATTTGGGTGCGTCTCTTCATGAAGAGACAAGTATATATATATATACTTATTTGTAATCATTTTCAAGGGGTTAGGAACGGTCAGAAAAAAAGGGGAACATAATAGAGGGGGATCATCAAACAGGAAGGAATATTACCAAATACCAAAGGCTGTAATAATGAGATCAGAACTGTTATAAAGTTACAGGCAGTAACATCCTTGTTCTCGGTAGTATGCACAGGGATATGCTTAATACGTATGCCTAATTTATTAAGTCTGATAATGTCTCTATGCAGAATTTTAATGATAATATTAGCATAGACTGAAATATATATTAAAGTAATACATAATATCATGACAGTGGCAGACCAGATCTGACATGCGTCAGATCTGTTTGCCAGTATTAGCCACTAAACATATTAATAACTAGTAATGTTTTAAGTAGTGGTAGTATTAGTAATTTATATAATAGGATATTAGCAAATACATAAATAAGTGGTAATATTATTTAAATCATATATATATATATATATATACTCCAATCAGAATAAGGAATAATATAAGGATAGATATTGATAATAATAGATATTAATATAATAATTATAATTAATATGATACCTTTAGAAATTGTTCTGTAGTAATACATAGTAATTCATATAACTAGTAATTAATAAATACGTAAATGATTTATAAATGAATCAAAATAAGATTAAATATTTAGTATGGTAAGCTAGCAAGAACTTGATAGATTAAAGAAATATAGAACATTGAAGATTTGATTCATAGACTTGACTCTTAATCAAGTTAGTTTAAATCATAAGTACTTTGTAAATAGATTAATTATGGTTAAAATAGACCAATTCCTAGAAGGGGACATTACAGAGATAGCAATCGAAGGGCTAGAGTGATAGTCAAAGATATTGGTCCATGGCAATTCCACTACAAATTTGATCCTCCTATGCCATAGTTGCCATATCCATCTTGGCCACCTTAGAATAACCTTGAAGAGTGACATTTTGTTCACTCAATATGAATGATGCTGGCATCTAAGGGTCATACATCTTTTTGATGGCCCTAAAGAACCCTACCTTCACCTTAGAATTTTGTATTGGTGTAACTCTATTGGGCCTTTGCTTGTACCACGTGGGGTTCAATGTTTAGTCAGCCATGTGAAAGGGAGTGTCGAGCTTCTCCTACCTTTGATGAATGATTGGTTGAATGTGCTCATTGTAGAATGCTAATGTGGGGTCCTTCCCTCACACAACCCTCATTTGGTCATTATAGTATCGATGCACTCATACACCTCTCCAAGCCTAGGTGCATTGGCATCCCATATCTGATGACATGGGAAACTAGAGTAATGATGGAGACTATGTCTTTTGCATCACTGTGAGAAAATCACTCTTCACTACGTCCTTCACCCTCATCCCCTACTTAGTCTTGGACTTGAGCTACCAATTCCATTATGCTGTCATAACCTTTAGTTGCAATGCCTCTTGCTACTCAAGCATTCTCTCCAAGAGAATGAAATAGGATGCAACACTAGTTCAACAAGTTTCAAGAACTCCTTAGAGAGGCTCCTAAAGAGTGCATGTGAAGTGTGGTGGTTGCAAATAAACATCTGCACATCTCTAGAATCGTTGACCACTGCTTCAGTCCAATCAATGTTTTCCATGTCCTTGAGTGCATTATTCATGACATGCACACAACAAGGAGTCCACCAAATATGTCTATAAGTTGCCTCAATCAATTTCCTTGCAACTTTGCACACATGGACTGCATCTTTAAGGAGTCCACCAAATATGTCTATTTGGACCACTTTTTGTGGCCTAAAGTCAATAGCATCCTTGAGGATCAAAAACTGAAATTTGGCATCTTTGCAATGCCTTGAACAATCAATTGCCTTGAGCAAATATGGACCCTTTGTACATGTAACCATGATATTGATGAGTGGACAATGCCTAATGTTTGTCCACCCATCCATGACTATATTGCATCCATTTGCCATCGAACATTCCTTCATTTTTTCATTAACACATTTATCCTGGAATAGTTTTTATCCAAGATTGTAGTCCTCAATTTCGTCTCCCTTGGTGGGACATATGATGGTCCTCCTGTTGCTACCGTCTCCATCATCTTCTTATAATGAGATCGAGCCACATGGAATGGAATGTCGTTGGCAAAGAAGAATTTTCTAAAGGCGTCATCTATATCATCCTTCAATTGCACATTGAATGACTCAGCTATTGGGTTACCGCTACTAGCATCGCTTGTCAACTTGTTGTGTTCCCCTCTAGCCTCTACTGCATGGAGTGTACCATTGTGTCAACAGAATGTAGTGTACCATTGTGTCTTGAAGTGCCAAAATTCTATAATTTGATGTAAAATTTGTTAAAATCATGGCAGATCAACAATTTTTTTCCCCAAGGGATATCATACTGCTTCCCTAAAGTGTATATCATTATCAATAAAATTAACTTATTTTTGTACTATGTAAAAATATTTTCTGATTGTCAAAAAAATCCTCAATGCCCTTCGAATGATAATATTCCTCCTCTTTATATCTTTCGATGGGATCCCTCCTTGGTTTGTATCCCTTCCTTATATGATCGATGTCCTCTAGTTTATTAATTGACTGACCCCTTATGTCTTAATCATCTTACAACATTGAATAATAATATTATTTGAATAAGAATAATATTAAATTATTATTATTGCTTTTTGTTTAATAAAAAATAGGGCGATACTACATCACTTAATGGCTTTTACTATTTCATCATTAGGATAATTCCTCAAAGTGACTGCAAGGGTATTGCCTTGTTCAACACCTCCATGCTGTGTCCTTTCATTTTCAACAAATGTTGCTTACTCAGGGATTGAGAAAGTTCAATCGACAATCAAGACTGCCTTGTATACCTGCTATCTATACCACCCATCTTGAAACCTGCAACACCTTCTCCAATGCCCTCCAATGGATGCAACATGTGAGCAGGTGAGTCTCCTGCTCCTATACTTTGTCTTCTCTAATGGGGAATCAACCTGGATGGCCGATGCACACCAGGCTCAATAAATGAAAATAAAAAATGCCTTGGTGGAAAATACAAAAACCAAACCAAAACATTAAAATAAAACTTCTAAAGACAAACATATAAAAAAGAAAAGGAACACCACCTAGTACAAAGACGACTAATGGTGTCCAAGCAAGGAAGAAGAAAGCATGGCCATGGAGGTGACCGTCTTACCTAGCACTAGCCCATTCCATCGTTCTTCCTGCCTATGTCTTTATGAAAAATATGAGAAATCCTCTGATTGATAGCTGCATCTGTAGCTGCTATTAATTTGGTCATGCTGTCTAAATGGATGGTACAACTGTTTTATTGGCCAATAATAATGGCATCAAAAGAGAATTAACATTTTCTACTTGCTAGCTGACACCTTCCACTGTTGGGTGCTATTTGCTTGCCCTTTGCTGTATATAGTGACATATACTAGCTAGTTATACTTTATTTTTTGTATGCTTCTCTGCTTAGTGTTTCTTTGTTTTTACTGTAGCCAATATCTGAGGGCTATGTTTGCAGATGACTTTATTGGGTTTGTAATAGATTAAAATATTAATCCCTGTAACAGCTGTGCCCCAAAATTTGACCTTTCATCTTATAATTTTTTAACATGCAAATCTCATCTTTGCCATCCCATGTTAATTTTTGAATAGTCTGGGTTGCACCTGCAAATCTGACCTCATTGATTGCTGAGCATGGTTTTACGTTATCTGTGAAATTATTTTCACTTTGTTTTTAAGTTTACCTGGATTCACAAAACAATTGACTTTCCAAAACAGGTCACTTAATATCACTTATTTTAAAAGATTACTCGTTTTCTGGTATCAAATACTGGTTTTGTTCATAGAATGTAAGTAATTGATAAATCTAGTATATTCAATTGGCAGAAGCGATTCGTTTTGTTAGTCAAATTCATAACGAGCTTAAGAAGTTTTGTTTTCAGAAGTCACTTGTCTTCTAACTTCCTCTACTTTTAACTTATTTAAAGATCATTATATTATAATTCAACTACTAGAAATGTTGCCAACACCACTCGACATCAGGCTACACTAATAGGAACTTATTAAAATATCTCAACATAGGCAATAGTGAGACACTATTTATTGTTACCAGTTTTTCTTAGTACATTGATTACAATTGGAACTTGCAAGCATGTATTTTTTCCTTGAGCTTCGTTAGTTTGAAGGATTTATTGGTATAGTACTTAAAGATATTTTAGGGGTGTAAATGTAATTTTAATCAATTGATGCATGGACTCAAAATGCATAGTTACATGTCAATTTAAATACTCTTTCAAAGACTAAGATGTAGTAGTCAAATCCCTCTTTAATGTTTGTTCATTCCATTAACACTCTCCTTACAGATGTCATCTTTTTTACAGTCTGAACTCCCTCTAAAAACTCTTTTTCCTTTTATAAATTGATTAGCTATTTTTCTTAAAACACGTATTTTGATTTTTTTTTCCTGAAAATGAATAAAATGCAGAGAGAAGCAGTTGAAGCACTTATTCAGGAGCTTCCAAAATTCCGTATGAAGGCAGTGCCTACAGACTGTAGCGAGTGCCCTATCTGCCTCGATGAGTTCCGTGTAGGAAATGAGGTATGCAATCTAAGGTTGTTACTAGTTGTGTTACTCTTTGTTAAGTGAAGCTTGGTTCATATATTCTACACATGCTTGTGTTTTAATGATAAGTTTTAGACCCATGCTGTTAAATTTTCTAATTACAGGTCCGTGGGCTTCCATGTGCACATAACTTTCATGTTGAATGTATTGATCGATGGCTGCGCCTTAGCATAAAATGTCCTCGTTGCCGTCTCTCTGTTTTTCCCAATCTGGACCTTAGTGCCTTGGCAAATGCCCAACGTTCTCAAACTGGAGACTCTAGTAGATCTTCTCAGGCATCTGCAAGCAGTTTAACAAGTATGCCTGCTGGCCGTTATATAAGAGCTCAGCCCATGGGGCAGAGCAACCTCCTGCGTTTACAGGATCTGCTTCGTACTATTAGGGTGGAAAATGCAGTTCACAGTGAGACAAGTATCAGTGAAAGGGGAGGAAATAACCTTGGAGATAGTTCAATTTCAGCGAACTTTGAGTCCGATGAATTGGAAAATTCAAGACATCTTGAAAATGAAACTCAAGGTGGTCAGAATCATGCAGTCCTACAAAATGGAAACAATGCAGAGAATCCAAATAATAATGGCAGCAATGGTGTAGAGAGACAAGCTCCATACGATGTAACAGAAACTGTCACTGTTGTAGTGGATAAATCTCCACTAGCACAATTTTAAGAAGCTGCAGACGCAGAAATTACTAAATTAGCATTTTTTTGAGAACTCTTGAAACCTGTCTTTGTTGGTATCCATGTTCCATTACCTCAGGTTAAATTTATGGCTTCTTCCCTTTGCATATAATTCGTCAAATGGTAGGCATTTTTGAGACCTGTGAGTCTCTGGTGGAAAAGAGTCTACTGGAGGAGAGGAGGTTATTCAAGATAGCCAGTTTGCAATACCAGCTTCTTGGTGTAACTGAAGCCCGAGTCTAATGAATTTCCAACTCTAATGTCTATTCAGGAGGGGAATTTTGTCTTTGTAAAGTATATCTGTAGACAGTCGATAAATTTTGTCAAATACACCTCTTTGTAATAACTCACTTTCAAGTCAAAACTATACTTGGTGGTGACAAATATTCAGAGAATGCATGCCAGGCAGACTATACAGCATGTATTCTCAAAACTGGATCCCTTCCTATAAACATTACATGAACATTGTATTGTGCTGACATTATGTCGATGTCCAGTTTTAGTATTGTAGTGTAATCAACAAAGGCCATTGTTTTGGGATCCTCAAACAATAAAATGGATACTACAGGAGTGCATGCAAGGTAGACCTATATTGCTTTGAATTTTCAAAACTGCATTCCACATATGCACATAACATGAAAATGGCATCGTGTTGATGCCCAGTTTCTGCTCTAGTATAATGTACAAAAGCCAATGTATTGGGATTCTCAAGCATAGATTGGATGCTACCATTTTATAGCATTATATCACATTTCTATAGTGCATCAAAGTTTGGAACTGTGGTTCTTTAAGTTTGTCATATACATCAAAATTTGTATTACAGCAGTGGGAAGACATTGATAAATACTTTTCACTGACCAAGTAAGATTCTAAAAATTTGACACTAGATGCTTGGTATTTTGTTTTCTCAAATCAGAGCTCTATAATTGCTTATTGTATAAAAAAAATCTTATCAGTTAAGTAAACCTCTGGAGAATTCTGCATCATCAGTTTTTGTGAATTGTTTAAATTGTTCAACAGAATTTTTCTCTTCATCTTTTGTGTGTACCGTTCACCTTTGACATCTCTCAAACATATTAACCAATCAATATGTGAAATATTATGGTACAATTTTAAATAAAAGGTCACGCCTGCAACTTTATTTTCCTTGATCAGTATAGATTCGTGGTCTGTTTTGTGTCTCAGTTTTTCTTTTTTATTTGTCCATGTTATTTTCGTATTCTGCAATATCTGTCTTTTCATCAAAATTTGTGGCCCTCATTTAGTTGTAAACTGGTTGGAAGCTCAAGCAAGGAAGCCTGAGTAGGAAAAAAGCACATTGTTTTTCCTCCCCCACTTTCTTCCTTGTGCTTCACAAGTTTTGCATAAATTAGAAGAAGATTGAGTGGAACACTGCTTTGAAGTGAGGAGAAGATTGAGCGCATTTCCTTAGATTATCGCTGTTTCATTTGCAAATCTTATACCCGATTTCCAAATATTGATTTTGAGAACATAGTGAATTTAGCGGAGCCAAGGTTGATTGAATATCAGAAGTCCCGTTGTCTCAGGCTCTCAGCTATGGAGATTGCTACAAATATGACAGAAAACCATACGACAGGTTTTGATAATAGATGCTATTGATGTTTTTCTACTGCACATGTTTATCCTTGCATTGAAGTCGTTCCATGTGATTGAACATTATCCGCACGCCACATTAGAAGGAATTTGGATGTCTTATTTATGGGTTTGATGAGTTGGATGACTATCTTGGGTGTAAAGGAAGATGGGCTCTAGAGAAGGAATTGTCCCTGCTTGATCTCTAAACGGACAAGTGATTTTTGTAACTGGTGAAGGGATAATCACATCCCTTCTGCTAATTTTTTCTGAAAATCAGGGAAGAATGTTTTTGATTAAAAAGTGCTGACCCTTAACATAGATAGAGACTCTCAAAAAAAAAAAAAAAAAGCCTGCAGGTAGGAAAAACAGCACATCGGACCAAGCTTGGGACCAACAAGGTCGAACAAAGGGAACTTGTCCAACCTTCAACAACTCAAATCCAACTCAGGGAGGGGTGTGGACACGCAATCCATGGGGGGGCGGGGAGGACTTCCCCTTCCGCTTGCGTCAAACAACAGTCTAGGCGATACTACTCTCGGGGCCATCAAGGGAATGACCAAGTAGAAAGGATCTTGCTTGTATATCATCAGTAAAGCCACTGTCATTAGGAATATTCAAAAAACAATCAGGCGGGGAAGACCCCGCAGAGACACTGCCAGACGGTTGTTGCAGAACAACAAAAAAATGTTGCTGTAGAACAACAACAAGAGCAAAATCGCCAGGAGAAGAGCGAAGCAGAGGCGCAAGAGCAATAGATGTAGGAGCCAAGGGGGCAGAAGAGTCCACGGTAGCGGTAATATCAGCAAAGGCTTTATCAGCAGTTTGGGGCACCTCATCTGGAGAGGATTCAACCGAAATAGAGTAAGCTAGAGTAAGCAAAATCACGGAAGAATGTTATCTTGGAGTAAGCTAGGAATTTGAAAGCACGAAAACAAACTTTCACTAGTGAAACGATGAATACAATAGAATATCTATCATGTAAGTGAAGGGTGTGTAAATACAATGAGGAACTTTGTATATATAGGCAAGGTAGATGAGTTAGGAAGGTAGGACTCAAACTATGACTAACCCCCCAAAGATGGAACACTTGTAAGCTCACCTGACAAGAGTGTAAGTGTCAAACATGAATGCATTAGGTGTTGCACGTCTCAATGCTATGAAGTGAGACAAAAGTATGAAACAACCTAGGTAAACTTAAGCTAGATGTGGATAGGTAAATCCTAGAAAGATGGTTAGCTAACTAGGTGTATAGTGACTATTTACACTAACACACATTAAGTTGCATTCCCTTAAGTTGCAACTTAGGGAGTAATGTATGCATGATGATGAGCTCTAGCTATTAGGCCATGTTAGATATTCATGTACAAATATCATAAAGTGGAGATAAAGGAGAAAACCTAATTTCATAGTGTAGATAAAGGAGAAAATTTAGTGGGAACAAAACTCCTCTCCAAAAGAGAAATGATGCATGCAATGAAATGTACATGTTTGAAACAAAGAAGTGATGAAGGAAATACTCGTGATGACCCATTAAGGATAAAACAGATCCCCTCATAGGAAGAAAAGAGGTGGTCATGTGACCCCCCTGACCACCCTCCCCCTCCCCCCCCGCCCCCCAAAAAAAGTGAGGAGGAATGAACTCCATGTGAAGATATGCTTCCTCCCAAAACTAATATGAGAAGAGAAACCATGCAACCTCCCTTCAAGATGATGTCTATAGTGTTGGAAGATGCTCAACATTGGATGCTAAAGATGACCTACAATTGATGAACAACATTTCTCCCCTTTGGAAGAAACAACACCACAAATGTGTGCAAGATAATGTCCCATTCCAGATAGGAAGATGTATGAAGTACTATGAATGTCTTTGAATTTTGCACATGATCCAAAAAATGATAGAATATCCATGATGGATGCTCAACGATCTCCACGCCAATGTTATGTGGTGACAAATATTGATATGATGGATCAAGTACCATAGAAGATTCAGGAACATGGAACATGGATGTATGTTGATAACTGAACTGATGTAAATTTGGTATTGTTGCAAATGTTGATGATTGAGTCAAATTAAAGTCATGAATACTTGTACAATCCATCATGATAGAAGCAAATGTAGGCGAGGCAAGAGCAATATCCAAAGATGGCAATGGTGATGCGACTTCATCGAAGCTAACATCAAATAAAAGAGGAATGCTCTCAATGGTGTCATCTAAATTTGCAAGGTGGGATTTTATAAACATAGTTGACATGTTTGGTAGATATGCATCCCAATGAGGCAAATCTGGAGAAACAATATAAGTGTTTTGATGCAAAGAATCTCTAGGACTCATGGATGAGTTGATGTTGGATACAAATGTAACATGTAATACGGGAGATGAGATCCGAATGCAATCCATGCAACTACATTGTTCATCCCCAAATGATGATCCTTCACAAGATGGTTGAGTGAGATTGTTTGGTGTTTTTCTAGGTACTGAAAGGAAATAACTTGGTAACTTGAGGCTTTGTTTATGACACCATTGTCGTGTTGGATATTAGAGTTGTTGGAATGTGTTGTTGTCATTGATGTCAACATATTCTAGTGTTTTTGTGTTTCGGTGTTGCAGAGAGTTGGTTCGGTTGGTTTGGTTGCAAATATGCTGATGCAGATTTAAGGATTCAAAGATTAGTATCTTCAGTTGTTTCAACATGAGTTTCAGTGTTTTGGAAGGTGATTTGATCGAGTTGTGTGATCTGGTGTGATGATTGGTTATTCTGTTGGTTTTGTAATACAGAGTTGTGATTTTTGGTTTGTATTGCTCCATAATTATGTTGGGCTTTTTTTGGAGAGTGTTTGGGACGTTCATGTGTGTCCTTAGTTCGAGTGGTTCATGATTTGGAACTTCACAAGCGTATTTTTCAATTTGTCTGCAAGTTATGTTGGCGTTCTTGAGCTCCAGTGATGAGATGATGATGATTCTTGTAATCCAAGTTGTTGCAGAGGAATTCATGTTACTTCTTGATGTTTTCCGATCGTGTTTTATGCGTTTTGGTGGTCCACATTGATCGATGTGTACGTTATTGAAGATTTTATTGGTCTGGTGGTATTCTTCGTATTATACGACTTTCTGACCGACCTGATGATTCTTGCGTGTTGTGGATGATCTTGGTGAGATATTTGATGGTGTTACGTGTTTGAGGTTTTGATTTGGGTCCATGCTATGTCCTTGCTGACATTGTGTTGGTTCGCATATTGATTTATGTATCGTGTGTTGTTATTTTGTAATTAGGTCATATGAGTTGAGCCCAACTTGAAATTAAGGTTGATGATTTGTATAAAGAAGTGTAATAATCATGTATGATGTGTGTCCGCGTTCTTTGAGAGTGTTGTATGTGCGAACAAGCAAGTTGATCTTTTCGAAGTGTGGAGAAGAGTAGAGAAGTGTTGCAGAGTAGCCATTGTGCTTAACCGAAACTATGATCAAGCATTTGAAGATGCTATTCTTTCAGTTCATGTAATCCAGATTGTTATCCGATCTTTGTAAGGCAGTGTGCCTTCTCAGGGTTGTAGCCTTTTGTTTTTTTTGAGCAGTGAGCTCTAGGCAGTGTGCCTGAATGTATGTGCATTCCCCATTGTAATATTTCACATACTACTGCAAAGTATCATCATATTGTGGGTAGGTTCCCACCGTGAGTTTTCCCTTAATCGGGTTTTGCACGTCAAAAATCTGGTGTGTTGTTTGTGTTGATGTGGAGTTTATCTTTGTTATTGTTGTTCTTGATCAGACTTGAAGTTGAGGTTAATTTGTTTAAGTTTGGTGAAAATTGATTCAGCCCCCCTCCCAGTTTTCTTGCATTATTGTTGTCAACAATTGGTATCAGAGTTAGATCTTCTGGAAGAAGCTTGACTGCTTGAGGAGATCAGGGATGACAACTATTGTTTTCAAGGAGAGTTCGAGATTTGATGGAACTAATTACACTATATGGAAGAACCAGATGGAGTGTCACTTGAAATGTCTTGGAGAAGATTATTGGAAGATCACAAAGAATGTCTACAATGTTCTTCAGAATGGTCCTGTTATTGCAGATGAGATCAAGGATGTTGGACATAACATAAGAGCCAAAGAAGCATTGTTGAGTGCCTTGACTGATTCAGACATGACTAATGTGATGGGATTGCGGATTGCTCATGAGATTTGGGAGAAGCTAGAAACCTTGTATGAAGGAGATAAATATGTGAAAGTTGCTAAATTGTAAGGCCTGGAAGGAAAGTATGAGTTGCTGAGAATGAGAGAAGATGAAAATATTTCATTCTTTATGGCTAAAGTGAATGATCTTGTATTGAATATTAGATGTGCCGGTGGAGTCATTGAAGAAGATGAGATTGTAACTTAAGTGTTGAGATCCTTGCCTCCTGCTTACAAACACAAAGTTGCTGCTATTGATGAGATCCAGATTGTGACAACTGTGATGAGAGACATGCTGGTTGGTAAGCTTGCTGCTTTTGAATTGAGTGAACTTGGAGAATCACATGGCAAAGCTGATACTGCATTTAAAGCTACCGTATTTGGGAGAGAGTTCAACTAGGGTTTCCAGATATGAAAGGGAAATGAGAGATGGAAGAACATGAAACAAAATTGGAAGAGCGTGAAGCACTTATTGGTAGAAGATTCCCTAAGGGAGCTGGTAAGTATGAAGGGAAGTTACCTTTGAAATATTTTTCATGCAATAAGATAAGACGTTTTGCTTCATGGTGTCTAGAAAGAGTGGAAAGAATGTCAAAGTAGGATAAGCCTTACAAGCCTAAACACAAGTATAGATATCAGAAGAAGTGTTATTATGTTGCTGATGAAGGTGTGACAAATGATAAATTTGAGAAAAGGAATTTGGAAGATAAATTTGTGTTCATTGCTATCAAGGAAGACGATTTGGTATCTGTTGATTCTACATGCTACATAATTAAAGAGAAAACCTTGGCTGCTAATATTGAAGAGAAAGATGAATGGGTGATTGATAGTGATTGTTCACATCACATGACAAGTGATAAAGGTAAATTTGTGAATATGGAAAAGTATGATGGCGGTGTAGTAAGATTTGGAGACAACAAAGCTTGTGTAATCCGTAGTAGAGGTTCTATTTCTTTTAATGGTAAGCATAATATTGATGATGTTTTATCTGTTGAGAGTTTGGAGCATAATCTTTTGAGTGTTGGACAGATGGTTGATAACGGATATGATTTACAATTTAAGAATGAGAAATGTAAGATCTTAAATAACTTCGATATAGAAATTGCATCAAGAACTAAAACTAAGGTAATATCTTTCATCTGAATGCTGGTGAGAAAAGTTGTTTGATTGCTCAGATTGATGAAAGTTGGTTGAGGCATAGGAGGATGTGTCATATTAATTTTGACTGCATGATTAAGATAAGTTCTACCCAAGTTGTTAGAGATCTACCTAAGATAGTGAAGCCTACTAATCCGATATGTAAAGAATGTCAATTGGGAAAGCAAACAAGAATTTCATTTAAGAGCAAAGAGTATACATCTAATGGGATATTAGATCTTGTGCATACTGATTTATGTGGTCCTTCTAGGGTGAGAAGCTTGCAAGGTGATAGATACTTTATGTTGTTGATTGATGATTACTATAGAATGATGTGGGTCATTTTTCTAAGGGAGAAATTTGAAGCACTACAGAAATTCAAAATATTCAAAGGTAGGGTGGAGATAGACATGATTGAAGCTGAAGTGTCTAAGATCTGATAGAGGAGGAGAATTCACTTCCGGTGAGTTTAATTCCTTTTGTGAAGAGCATGGAATCATGAGACAATTATCTGCTCCGCAAACCCCTCAACAGAATGGAGTTGTTGAAAGAAAGAATATAACTGTTTTGGATGCTGCTAGGACTATGATGATTGAAGGAAATGTTCCATATATCTATTAGAGAGAAGCTGTTAGCACTGCTGTATACACATTGAACTGGGTGCATATAAAAGGTGATTTCGATAAGACCCTTTATGAGTTATGGTTTGGTTATGTTCCTACATTTAGATATTTCAGAATCTTTGGAAGCAAATGTTATATCAAAAGAGATAAGGGTATAAGGACATTTGGTGCAAGATGTGATGAAGGAATCTTTTTGGGATACTCTACTAAGAGCAAGGCCTACCAATGTCATAACAAAAGACTGAGAAAAATAGTGGAAAATACAAATGTGAAGGTTGATGAGTGCCATGAGAAGCAAATCAGAGGATGCAGATATAAATATAATGATTAGTATGTTAATTCAAAGCAAGTGCAGAGTCAGAGCATCAAACAAAGTGATTCAGAAGAGTCAGTAAATCCAGATGCTGCTGGCGGTGAAGAAGTTCAAGAGACTGAAAATCAGAACAATCAAAAGACCTCCAGGTATGTAAAAATTAAATCATTAAGAGAATCAGATTATTGGTGATAAAAATAAAGGTGTGATGACTAAGAGAAGAATTGCTGCTGAAGAGACATCTCTGATTTCCAAGATTGAACCTAAAGATGTTGCTGAAGCTTGTAAAGATGAAAATTGGGTAAAAGCTACAAAAGAAGAGTTAAATCAGATTGAAAAGAACAATACATGGGAACTTGTCCCTAGACCTAAAGATAAGAATGTAATTGGTACTAAATAGGTATTCTAAAATAAACTGAATGAAGATGAAGAAGTTGTTAGAAACAAAGCAAGATTGGTATGTAAAAGAAATTTACAAATGGAAGGTATAGATTTTGAGGAGACTTTTGCTCCGGTAGCTAGAAATGAAGCTGTTAGATTATTTCTTGCATATGCTGCTTATAAGAATTTCAAGGTATATCAGATGGATGTGGAATCAACCTTTTTGAATGGTGAGTTGGAAGAAGAAGTCTACATTGAGCAACCAGATGGATTTCCACTGACAGATGAAGGAGACATGGTATGTAGATTGAAGAAAGCATTGTGTGGACTTAAACAAACCCCTAGAGCTTGGTACACCATATTGGATAAGTATTTGATGAAGTTGGGATTTTGTAAAGGTACTACTGATAGTAATTTATACTTCAAGATTGATAATGATAATATTTTGATTGTTGAAGTTTTTGTTGATGACATTATTTTTGGAGGAGATGATGATTTGAGTAAGAAGTTTGTTGATGATATGCAAAAAGAGTGTGAAATGTCTATGATAGGTGAGATGAAATTCTTTCTGAATTCCAAATTACATAGACTGATAAAAACATTTTCATAGCTCAATCAAAGTATGTGAAAGAATTGCTGAAAAAGTTTGGGTTAGGTGATTCCAAACCTGTTAGAACTCCTATGGTAATTGGATGCAAGATGACAAAAGATGATGAATCTCTAAAGGGTAATCAGACCTTGTATAGATCTATGTTTGGTGGATTGCCATATTTGACTCAGACTATACCAGACATTATGAATGCTATATGTCTTGTTGCAAGATTCCAGGTTGATCCTAAGGAAAGTCATTACTGCTGTTAAGAGTGAAGGGAACAATTGATTATGGTTTGTGGTATCCGAAGAATGATGATTTCATTTTAAATGCTTATACAGATGTTGATTGGGCAGGTGATGTTGATGACCAGAAGAGCAGTACAGGTGGTGCATTCTTTTTGGGAAAGAAATTGATTTCTTGGGCAGGTAAGAAGCAAGATGCTATTTCTTTATCTACTGCGGAAGCTGAATACTTTACTGTTACTAGCAACTGTATTCAGGTAATTTGGATGAAGTAGATACTGAAGGATATTAGAGTTGTTTATAATGAGCCTATTGTTATATATTGTGACAATTCTAATGCTATCAATATCTCTAAGAATCCGGTGTTGCATTCCAAGACAAAACATATATCAATCAAGTTTAATTTCTTGAGAGAGAAGGTGAATGAGAAAGAAGTCGGATTGGAGTATGTATCTACAAAGGAGTAGATTGGAGATATGTTTACAAAACATTTGCCTGCAAATACATTTGTATATCTGAGAGAGAAGTTAGGAGTAATTGCCCCTCCTAATGTGAACTAGATGCATTGAGATACATCAATCTGATGGACTTCATAGTCTTATTCTGATATCTGGATTTACGAGTGGGTGTTGCTACTGAGTTTGTTCTAAGGGGGAGAAAATAATGATTTGTATATGCCTTTAAAATTGATGGGGGAGAGAAACATGTGAAAAACCGTCTTATCTATCTAAGATAGATTGTTGTGTGTGCATGATCTCAGGGGGAGATTGCTGGAGTTGATTTCTTTTTCTGCATTGATTGTTTTTCACATTCTTATGTTTCCATCAATGTCAAAGGGGGAGATTGTTGAATATTAGAATTGTTGGAACATGTTGTCATTGATGCCAACATATTCCCGTGTTCTTGTGTTTCGGTGTTCTAGAGAGTTGGTTCAGTTGGTTTGGTTGTAGATATGCTAATGTGGATTTGAGGATTCATGGATTAGTATCTTCAATTGTTTCAGCACGAGTTTCAGTGTTCTGGAAGGTGATTTGATTGAGTTATGTGATCCCATGCGATGATTGGTTTTTCTGTTGGTTTTATATTGTAGAGTTGTGATTTATGGTTTGTATTATTCTATAGTTATGTTGAACATTTTTTGGAGAGTGTTTCGGACGTTCATGTGTGTCCTCAGTTCGAGTGGTTCATGATTTGGAACTTCACAAATAGATCTTTCAGTTTGTCAGTAAGTTATGTTGGTGTTCTTGAGCTCCGATGGTGAGATGATGCTGATTCTTGTAATTCGAGTTGTTGCGGTTGTTGTAGAGGGATTTACGTTGCTTGTTGACGTTTTTCGATCGTGTTCTATGCGTTTTGGTGGTCCACATTGATCGATGTGTGTGTTATTGAAGATTTTATTGGTCTGGTGGTATTCTTCGTGTTATATGACCTTCTGGCCAACCCGATGATTCTCGTGTGTTGCAAATAATCTTGGTGAGATATTCAGTAGTGTTGAATGTTCGAGGTTTTGATTTGGGTCCATGCTATGTCCTTGCCGACATTGTGTTGGCCCACATATTGATTTTGTTGGCATTTGATGTTCCGGTGATGCTCCAGTGAGGATTGGTAGTCTTTAATGGTTGTAGATGCTTAGGAGTTGTCATTGATGGCAACTCAGCCCGTTGATTTGATTCGGTATGAAGTTTTGGTTAATCGGTAATTTGGAGTATGTCTTCTGTGATCAGTTTGCCCGGTGAAGCTCAATGTACAGGTTTGAGAGCACTTTTCATTTTCGATGAAGTAGATTTTGGTTTTTGTGATCAAGGTTGATTGGTGAAGTATCAGAAGCCTGTTATCATGCGAATCCACCCTCAGGTATTGATTCTGTCACTTGTTTGAAGACTTGGTATCTGGAAGAGCAACAAAGCAGAGTATTCTTCATGTTTGATGATGCACTTTGTCAGAATCGTTTAAGTTAATTCTGGTGGTTGGAATTGTTATGTGAGACCTATAGGAAGCATGTGATAATGTGTTTTGGGTCCGGTACAAATTTTTTGATAAGATTGAAGCCGACTTGCAGCTACACGTTTCATGTTGCGTGTTATGCAATTTTTAGAAGCCGACCTGTGAGAGATTAATCTTACTAATCTAGATATATAAGACCATTTGAGTTAATGGATTAGTAGTAGAGAAAAATAATTTGTGCGGTGTCTTTGGAGCGATTGAGTGCAGTTTCACGTGCACACTCAAAATTGTGTTGATCCGGTAGAGCAGAGCATAGTAGTTTAGCAGAATAGTGCAACAAATCATTTTGTGCCTAACCGAAACTGATATTTGGCATAGTCAGATGCTATTTTCCAGTTCTTCACTTATTGTAATCAGTTTGTAATCTCTTGTAAGGCAGTTAGCCTTCGTCCAGGGTTATAGCCCTGTTTTGTAACTTGAGTAGTGAACTCTAGGTAATGTGCCTGAATGCAAGTGCATTCCTCTCATGTATTATTTTTTTGCTACTGGCCATAGTGAAATAATATTGTGAGTTCAAATCCCACTTTGGTTTTTCCCGTTTGGGTTTCCACGTAAAAATCTTGGTGTTATGATTTTTTGGTTGATTGTCTTGTGTTTTTTGCATTTTACTTTCTTGCATATTCTTCCGGTGGTTTGAGATTATGTACGAAAATTTGATTACCGATAGATCACTAATTCACCCCCCGTCTTAGTGATCCTTGATTCCAACAATTGCCCTTGAAACACAAATTTTGGATTACACTGCTAAAATAAAGGGTTTGAATCAAGACAAGGATAAAATTTTGAGCAGAGTTGGTGAACTAAGGAATTTGATAACTCCTAGGATGGATACCTTGCTGGGAGCACAACAAGATGCAATAAGTGCCTTAGGTAAACCTATTCCATTCGACCTTCCAAGTCTTGAGATTCATGCATTTATGTACAGTGTTTTAAATAAATGTCTTTGATTGTTTCCTGAGAGGATGGAACGAGTATTTGAAGTCCTTAAAGGTGACTTACTGAGACATCTTTAAGTTTATGTAACTAAGCACATTTATTCATTCTTTTGTTTATGTGTTGGTGGATTCCCATCCTTTTCCATTGATGTCAAAGGGGGAGAGAGAGAGCAGTGAAAAATGGAGTAATCGGTTTAGGGGGAGTCAATATAGATTGTGTACAAAATTTGGATTTTTTGGTGTTAGCACAATTTTGGGATACTTATCATTTTTCAGCAGCGTTGGCATCAATGTCAAAGGGGGAGATTGTTGGCATTTGATGTTCCAGTGATGCTCGGGTGAAGATTGATAGTCTCTGATGATTGTAGATGCTTAGGAGTTGTCATTGATGGCAACTTAACTTGTTGATTTGATCTGGTATAAAGTTTTGGTTAACTGGTAATCTGGAGTATGTCTTTTATGATCAGATTGCTCGGTGAAGCTCAGTGTATAGATTTCAAAGCACTTTTCATTTTTGGTAAAGCAAATTTTGGTTTTTGTGGTCAGGGTTGATTGTTTAAGTATCAAAAGTCTGTTATCATGCAAATCCACCATCCGGTATTGATTCTGTCACTTGTTTGAAGATCCGGTATCCGGAAGAGCAACAAAACAAAGTATTCTTCATGTTTGATGATGTAGTGTGTGTCCGGATTGTTTAAGTTAATTCCGGTGGTTGGAATTGTTATGTGAGACCTATAGGAAGCATGTGATAATGTGTTTTGGGTCCGGTATAAAGTTTTTGATAAGATTGAAGCCGACTTGCAGCTACAATTTTCATGTTGTGTGTTATGCAATTTTTGGAAATTGACCTGTGGGAGATTATTCTCACTAATCCAGATATATAAGACTATTTGCGTTAATGGATTAGTAGTAGAGAAAAATAATCCGTGCAGTGTCTTTAGAGCGATTGAGCGCAGTTTCACGTGCGCACTGAGAATTGTGTTGATCCGGTAGAGCATAACATAGCAGTTTAGCAAAATAGTGCAGCGGATCATTTTGTGCCTAACCAGAACTGATATTTGGCATAGTCAGATGCTATTTTCTAGTTCTTCACTTATTGTAATCAGTTTGTAATCTCTTATAAGGTAGTGAGCCTTCCTCCAGGGTTATAGCCCTGTTTTGTAACTTAAGTAGTGAACTCTAGGTAGTGTGCCTGAATGCAATTGCATTCCCCTCATGTAATATTGTTTTGCTACTAGCCATAGTGGAATAATATTGTGGGTTCAAATCCCACCATGGTTTTTCCCATTTGGGTTCCCACGTAAAAATCTTGGTGTTATGATTTTGTGGTTGAATGTCTTGTGTTTCTGCATTTTACTTTCTTGCATATTCTTCCGATGGTTTGAAATTAAGTCAGAAAATTTGATTACTGGTAGATCATTGATACACCCCCCTCTTAGTGATCCTTGATTCCAACAGATTTATGTATCGTGTGTTATAATTTTGTAATTAGGTCTTATGAGTTGAGTTGGCTTTGAAATTAAGGTTGATGATTTGTATAAATAAGTTTAATAGTCATGTAAGATGTGTGGCTGCGTTCCTTGAGAGTGTTGTATGTGCAAACAAGCGAATTGATCTTTCGGAAGTGTGGAGAAGAGCAGAGAAGCATTGCAGAGAAGATAGTGTGCTTAATCGAAACTGTGATCAGACATTTCAAGATGCTATTCTTTCAGTAAATGTAATCTGGATTGTTGTCCGATCTTTGTAAGGAAGTGTGTCTTCCCAGTGTTGTAGCCCTTTGTTGTTTTTGAGCAATGAGCTCTAGGCAGTGTGCCTGAATGCATGTGCATTCCCCATTGTAATATTTCACATACTACTGCAGAGTATCATCATATTGTGGGTAGGTTTCCACCGTGGTTTTTTCCCTTAATCGGGTTTTCCATGTCAAAAATCTGGTGTGTTATGTGTGTTGTTGATGTGGAGTTTATATTTGTTATTGGTGTTCTTGATCAAATCTGAAGTTGAGGTTAATTTGTTTAAGTTTGGTGAAAACTGATTCACCCCCCTCTCAATTTTCTTGCATTATTGTTGCCAACATGTTGTATCTCACAAAATTTGCAAACATCTAAAGTTTGTAGTTTCTTTTCATAGTGATCACATTTGACTTTTAACATGATAACAATATCAACTCAAGCCAAAAAACACTCAAATTGGCCCTCGTGATTAGAGAACACCCCAATTTTGGCACTTTTTAACTTTGTGCATTTTACAATACAAATAAGTCCACTACGTGGGAAATGAGAAAATATTATTTTATTGTAAAAAACTATACTCGATTTCAAGCTACCAATCAAAAGTTATTAAACAATGAATTTATCAACTAATGATATTAGATTTCCACAATCCATTTTGATTTCTGTAATTGCTTCTGGATTCGATTATGTGATAGTTTTTGCATCAACGTTTTGGATCACACTCCGTGATCCATCATCAGGAGAAGAAGAGGTCATCCTGATGATGGATCACGGAGTGTGATCCGAAACGTTGATGCAAAAACTATGACACAATCGAATCCAGAAGCAATTATCAGGATCCTGAAACGTACACTTCGTGATCCATCATCAGGATGACCTCTTCTTCTCCTTATGCACTCTTTCATCCTAATGATGGATCATGGAGTGTGATCCGAAACATTGATGCAAAAACTATCACACAATCGAATCCAGAAGCAATTATAGAAAATAATTTATCATAAAATTAACCTATTTTAACTACAACTGCATGTGCAACCATTCGTTGAAATCGGGACTGAATGAGGTTTCTGTCAACTTGCCCATTCGTTTGCAAGTTATGGCAAAACCCTTTTACAAGCTATAATGAAAAGGATAAAATCCCCTCTTTTATGGACGCTTTGACTGAGACGAGTAATCGACTTTGACATAAAGGTTGTCTCTGACCGGTAGAGGTTTGAGTGGTTAACTAACCTCTTAGCATGTACATCTATTGCTATTAGTTATAAATTTATAATTGCTTGGGCATTATAACTGTAACAAACAACAAATGCCAAACATCATTAAAAAAAAAATGTTGCTGTACAAGTCAGGGAGAGAACCAACAAAGTGACAGATAAGTGGAAGCCAAAGAGACCCCAAAATGCCTGTTAGATGTCAAATCTATGTTGCTTGCAACGTGTAAAATGGTTGATATAGAGGCGCCAAGGTTGCTTTGAGAGTTATCATTTTTTACTGCAGATAACGAGGTGATGTGGCACCTTGGTAGAGGATACTCCATTGCGTGGCGGTTGACCTGCAAAATGATAGGGACTGAGTGTGGAAGTTGTTTGAAGAAGAGATGTTGATTTTGAAGATGAGACCCTCGGCGTTGTTCATTCAGAGATTTGTAGATTCCACGAAAATAAAATTGATACTGTTTGGGATTTGTGTATCCTTCAAAAACTTCTTTTGAAACTGTGTTAAATAAACACAATAATTAACAAACTAGAATTTAAATCTACGCTGCCAGAAGAGACGGATGAGCATGAGATATAATTCACGTGGATCTCCTTAGATAGTGACAATACAGACCCAAGGTTATTGTATGGAGGGCGTGGAAAATGAAGAGGCTGCGCAGAAGATGTGGGAGCCTTTCTGAAGGCCGCTGGAACTAAGAGCAGAGAATAAGGGGCGTTTGATGGCACCTGATTAGAGCCAAAAACTAGGCTGTGATGATGAATATTCGCCTGCATAAAACAAACTCCAAAATATTGAAAATAGAGGATGCCATGAACCAACAAGAGGCCAAAAAAAAGCCACAAATTTCCTACAAGTAGGCCGGTTAAGCCAAGATTGTTTTTTCAAAGCCAAATTTCTGAACAAACTAGCAGATAGACAATTGAGCATAGTAGAGAGTATACTAATTTTTTGAAATTTTAACAACTTTTCGACATCAGTGAAAATTTGCAAAAACTGAAAATTACCAAAATTGATGAAAGGAAAGATATTTTTCTTGTTTCTTGAGCCTTGCAAATACGATGGTGTTGTCCATTTGGCTTTATGACTCTGATGGTAGGGCAATGTGAGAGTCACCTTGATGCAAGAAGGTGTTGGAGTAAGTCAGGTGAAAGCATGAAAATAAACTTTCAATAGTGAAGCCATAAGCACAATAAAACATCTATCATATAAATGAAGAATGTGTTAATACAATGAGGAACTTTACATATATAGGCAAGGTAGATGAGGTAGGAAGATACGACTCAAAATATGACTAACCCTCTAAAAGATGAAACATTTCTAAGCTCACTCGACAAGTTAAGCAAGTGTCAAATGTGAATGCACTAGGTGTCTCAAGTGATGAGGACACATGTCCCAATGCTATGAAGTGAGACAAAAGTATGAAATAGTTTAAGTAAACTTAAGCTAGGTGTGAATAGGTCAATCCTAGAAAGGTGATAAGCTAATTAGGTGTATAATGACTCTATTTACACAAGCATGTTAAAGCCTCATTTGTTGTCGTGGACATTAATAGTTAAAATTTGGACGAGAAAGTGGATCCTCCTTTAGATTCTATTGTTGAAAATTTGTTATGTGTAGAGGCATGCTACAATGGCAGCGATGGGGTTGTGGACTCCTTAACATAAATTTCATAACCATTTGCACATCAAACCTAATAAATTAGTATACATATCTTAGAATCCAATTACTTAAAAGAGTCAAGAGATATCAGTGCTAAGGTGCCTATCTAACCTGCCACAAATCTAATATAGGCATCTCAAGATTTATATCAGTCAATGTCTTTTAGATAAACATATATAAGATATCTATGCTAGTATGGTATTCAATCTAAGTTTGGTTATAAGACTGAATTAGCTTGATATTCATGTAGACTTTTTGATGAAGAGAGTTGACTAGAGCATTTAGGGTTACATTGGATCCTAATGCTCATTGTCTTTGGTTGTTAGGGCTATTAATTTGGTTTCCTCTAATTGTCTATCAAATTCAAAAGATAACAATTGCTCTAATAGGGCTAGATAGTACTGTTTTTTTTTAAAGCTCTTTTTAAAAATCCTCGATTAATATCACTGAATGTATTTTAGATAAATATATATACGATATCTATGCTAGTATGGTATTCAATCTAAGTTTGGTTATAAGACTAAATTAGCTTGATGTTCATGTAGACTTCGATGAAGAGAGCTAACTAAAGCATTTGGGGTTAGATTGGATCCTAATGCCCATTGTCTGTGGTTGTTAGGGCTATTAATTTAGTTTCTTTCAATTCTCTATTAGATTCAAAAGATAACAATTGCTCTAATAGGGCTAGATGGTATTGTTTTTTTTTTTTAAAGCTCTTTTCTAAAATCCTCATGTTGCTAATAAAAAGGATTTATGTGGTGAAAATTAGATTGAATCCAAGAAATGAAGTTTAAAGGGAAAGATGGTAAGCCCTTGAGTTTTATAGAAGTTTTAAGAGTTTCTTTGCTTGAAAAACTAAGGGGGAATATGATAAACTTCAAGTTATGCATAGAAAGGTTCTCTTAAGGATGTTTATATTTAAAACTTTACATGTTAGATGATAGGGGCTAGTTTGAGTAAAGAGTTGGAAGCCCTAGATAAGACATGTGACAATAACATTTTTAGAGGTCTCAATGAAAGTTTGACTTTTCCTTGTATGAAGTAAATTTATTTGTTTTAAGGGCTTAGTTGAGTTTTTAAATATCCACATTATTTTACTAAATATTGTCCTTATAGATATTACTATTACTATATTGTGGACTTATACTTGGTAGAGAATTATCTAGATTATTCATATGTTTTTGGGAAACTTGCACATTTAATTCTACTATTAAAATAGGATTATAATTGGATGGCCCTTAATTTTTAGAGAATTTATTAGATTATAGGAGGGGATCTAATAGGATAGAAAAATTGGATACAAAGCTTCGAGAGTTAGTTGATATTGGGGAAACAAGCCATTGAATGTCTTAAGGATGGCAAGCTCTTTATTTGATAGTTCTTTTAAATAATTTAACAAAATTTATATATTTTTTCCTTTATGCCTTGAAGCTATTTGCAATAACATAGTTGCTCAAAGGAATGATAAACACAAAATACAACAAACAAAACTTGACAACACATTCATCATGTGTGTAAATGCTACACATTAAATGCATTTTCAGCATTTATAGAAAATACAAGGATAATAAAAGGATGTCAACTCATCCAAGAAGTGTAATTCCCAAGGAAGGAGGTGACAAAAAAGGGAAATGCAACCCTTAAGGAAGGGAATGATACCACACCCAAAATGAACAAGCATAACTAAACTAAAGTAAACAGATTACCTAAGCAACATCAATTTATGATGTAATATATGCATAGCTACATTCAAATTCTGAGGAATAAGATGATAAAATTTTGGGGGTTGAAGTTGATATCAATGAAATTAGGTTTTCCATTACATATCTAATTAGGATGACAATTCTCTTGGTATTGAAGGCTTTCCTATAGAGTTCCACAAATAATTTTATTTTGTTGCTATGGATCTACTTTATTTTTGTAAGGAAGTTATTTGCGCTGGCAATTTGGGTCTAGATATCAACAAGGTTGACTAAATTGATTTCTAAAGAAGGTAATAGAAAGCAATTGGAGCCCTATAACCTAGCTAAACATATTGTGTAAGATTTTAGCTAGTGTCGATTGGGAAGGTGATGAATTTTTTCCTATAATTTTTGCAAGGTGTGTGCCCTTGGTCTCCTTGTGCTATGCAACGCAGTTCTTGGGTTTGCAACATGGCTTAACTGCGTCCCATGCATTCATTGTCTCATAGTTGCATGAGGCATTAATAGGTTGATCTTTTGGTGCAACGATAACCATGTTTCCAACAAGTGGTATAAGAGCCTGGGTCACAAGTTCAAACCCCTCGCTTGCGTTGGGGGGGGGGTTGTTGCAAGGTGTGCAGCCTTGGTCTCCTTGTGCTGTGCAACACAACGCTCAGGTTTGTGTCATGGCTTAACCACCTCTCGTGGATTCATTAAGTCTCGTAGTTGTATCGAGAATTAAGAGGCCGATCTTTTTGGTGCATGACAATCGTGTTTCCAACAATAATTACTACACAAACTAGTTCTCTTAAGACATGTAGATAAGTTGTGAATGTTTCCTGTTGTCCTCATTTTTGAGCTTTCAAAAATTAGGCAACCCCTATGAATTTTCCCTTGAAATTCATAGTCTTGATTCTCTGAGGGATGTTTCATGAGGTAAAAACTTCTATTGGTTGGTGTCTAATCATGCGTGGGTGATTTTGCCATCATTGTCCAAGTTTTGGTTAATTTTTGCCTTCATTTTCCTAGTTTTCTGTGCAATTTCGGGTTTCAAGTCAGTCATTGCAAGTAGGAACTTTTTGCTGTCACTAGAAGTAGGAACTTTTAGCTCACATTACAAGTTAACTTTACTTGCAATCGATTCTTAGAAACCCGATTACAAGTTACTTGCAAAGTTGGTTTTTCTGTCCAACATTGCAAGTAAATCAACTTTACTCGTAATCGAGGTTTTGAAACTCGATTACAAGTTCACTTTATAAAAGAAAAGAGAAACTTTGGTCACTTGCAATCGGGTTCTAGAAACCCGACTGCAAGTATGTAGGGGTTATTTTCTTTGCAAGTTAAAATCACTTGCAATCGGGTCTCTAGAACCCGATTGCAAGCCCTTCATGTTTCACCATTGGCAATGTATATTTTACTTGCAATCAGGTTCTTGAAACTCGACTGAAAGTGTGCGAGTACTACCTTTTCACTTGTAATTGGTCCACAAAACACTGATGCAAAGTGTCTTGGCCAAGTTACCTATATTTTTGAGTGATGAATGCAAGTTTGTATCGCCCTAACAACTCTTTTTCTCCCTCTATTTTCCGTATTGCAAGTATGCTAACTTGCAATTGGGTTTCTAACACCTGACTGCAAGTTCATTCTTTACCACCTATGAATGGTCATCTTGCACATATGCAATCGGGTCCCGGGTCTTGGGGACCCGATTGCAAGCTTATCAATACCATCATTTTCTATCACATTTACTCGTAGTCGGGTCTTCAAGACCCGATTGCAAGCTATTCCCAAACATGCAAGCTTGTACACTTGCAATCGGGTCTTCAAGACTCGATTACAAGTGGAAGTATCAAGGTTTTTTACCTACATTTGCATTAGTCTTTTCCACCTTTTCAAGGTCGCTGCTATTCACTCGCATTTGACCTCCCAAGATTCAAAATTCGCCTTGTCTCCACATACTCTCATTTCCACGTTTCCCGTTTGCAAGATCAATACTTGCAATCGAGTTTCTAAGATCTGATTGCAAGGGGTTTCAATGCATTTAAGGACAACAAGCAAGAGCCCGTCCTTTCATATGTTGATGACAACAGTGATGTAAAATGAAGATAATGCATTGTCATATGCACAAAGAGGGTCAAAATATCATGAACCATGAAGTAGAGAGGACTTGAAAAATGAAGGAGTAATGCAACAAAGGAATGCATTGTAGCAGTGCTATGTGGTAAAAAACAATGATTTTCACTATCATAGTAGCCAATAAAGTTTTCAAGTTCAGAGGTTGATCTTCATGAGGTCACTGTCATTACCATTCGTGGACAAATGATGCAAGTTGATACCTTCACCAATCTTGAATTCTTCTAGTGCCAACATCTTGTAACATCATGAAGACCTCTTAGATAGAGGATGATGTAAATAAAGTCGTGTCTCAGACACTTAAGATTAGTTTCAATTATGCATTTGTAATTTTCCTTCGACAAATTACATGTAATGCCAAAAATTGTAATTGCAAGTGGTCACATTACTCGCATTCTTGTAAATTATAATTGCATATAAACAAATTACAAGTTGGTTAGCAATAGAACTGTAATTTGAATAAGTCATAGTTAGTTAGTTAGTTGTGGAAAAAGTCTCAGTTAGTTAGACTTCTCCCACATTTTTCTCTCAGTACCTCTCCTATATATTCATGAAGGCGCCCTTTGTAATTATCATCTTTTCAACAAGCAAGGAAACTTTGCAAAAATTTGCAATCATAGAGACTTTGAGTTTTATGCTTGTAAAATTGTTTTCTCAAGTAATATCAAGAAGGTTGTGAGTTTCAGACTTTGTGTTGAAGCTATACTTTTATGTCCATTGTGTTCTTGTGTCATAGTGGGATATTTCTTTGTATTTGCTTGAGATTGTAGTAAGGTTGTTGAGAAGAGCTTCACCCCGATTTCTTGCAGACTTTGTGCTGCAAATAGTGAGGGTTGAATTAGTTTAGTTAGTAATTAAAATCTAAGAGGACTTGAAAGACTTTGTGCTTGTGGTTGTTCTCATTTGAAGTGGTTTGAAGGTGCATCATACTTGTAGACTTTGTGCTATTATATGCTATCCATCGTTCTTGTTTTATCATTCTGAAAAAGGTAGGCATGATAGTGGGAACTCAAGACTTTGTGCTTAGTTGCTGTTTTCTTGTCTCGGAGGAGGTGACAAAAGTATTTGTGCTTTCAGGAAACTTAATTTCGATTCTTGTTATTACTTTAAGTTGATGTATTTACTTTTAAAATTGCTATTTCTTTTCTAGGAAGAGAAAATAATATAATCTTTTTTGAAAAAAGAGAAAAGGTTGCTATCCCACTCAAATTAGATTAAGTATTCAGTTAGTATTAGTAGAAAAGGTAGACCTTCCCTTAAATTAGGAGAGTTTAAAACTCACACACTGTGGCTGAAATCACAATTTTGCACATCTTCCCAGGTGCACAAAATTTTCAACCAATTGTTTTTGGCAACTCTGCTAGGGATACGATATGCATCCAAAGGCCTCATGCTTTTGGTTGAAGTATATCGGTATCCTATTCATTGTAATTTATGTTCTTGTAATTTCTCAAGCTTTCACCAAGGACATGTAAAATGGCTACTCAAGGTCCTTGGGGGAATGCTTTTGGTCTATTGAATCTAACTTCGTCATTATATGCTCTTCCTGATGGCTCGAGGAAAAAATTTCCCAAGTTCTTTGGAGATGGAAGACAACATCCTAATGAGCACATTGATACCTTCTATATTACATGTGGTGTGCTTGGTGTGGAACATGAGGATGTTTCAGTGAGACTTTTAATTGAAACTCTACAAGGTGTTGCTGCTGACAGGTACTACCACCTTGCGTCATAGACCATCACAAATTGGGCTACTCTCAAAACAAAGTTTGAAGAAAGGTTCAAGCCCACTGAAGATGCTCATGCATTGTTAGCACAACCGACTCAAATGAAAAAGGAGTTAAATGAACCCATGCAGGAGTTTGTGGCAAAATTTAACAAGTTGTCTAACATAATCCCATGTATTGCTCAACCTACAACTGTAAATTTCAAGTGCTTCTTCATCAATTCTTAGTTGCTTGAGGTGAGTTTCTTGTTGAGAAGGGCAGTTCTGAGAGATTTTGCAGCTGCACAAGCCCTAACAATTGATATTGAAGATGATCTTATCCTTGCGGGTAAGATAAAGATAGAGCCAAATGGGTTCAGAGAAAATTCTTCTTTGGAATCATTGTCTACCAAGAGAACAAATCCCATGGTGCAGAGGTTGGCTAATGAGTTGCTTGCCCTAAAAAAGAAAATAGATCAAGGTGTATTCTCTTCCCCTTATGAAGACATTCCAAGGAGGCTGTATCTAGATATTGCTCCTAGTTATGTAGCTAGAAATTAGAACAAGCTTCCTTCACCACTAGAAAAGATTGTACTTGAGGCACCATCGACAAATGTAGTAATGAGGAATTATGAATCTTTACAAAGTGATTTTGCTGGTATCTTCCAAGAGGAAGAAGTAGACATAGCTGGCGACTCTCATATTTGGTTTATACAATACCGAAAATATTTTGAACATAAAGAAAAGACCATGCCAGATACCAAGGGGAATACACAACAAGATGTTGAAAGCCACTTTTTAAAGGTGCTGATAAATGAGGATCATCAAATCATGAGATGTGAAAAGATGAATATGCATGAAGTTACCAGTCAAGTTGAACAAAATAAAATGAATGCATCTATATTTCAAGGTCATGAACTTGGACATATTGTTCATGTGGAAGCTATTTAAGGAACTTGATGAAGACCTTTTCACAAACATAATTGAGGAATTTTGTTCAAGTCTTGATGACAATTATCCCAAAGCTGAAGTTTGTAAATAACATGATGAAGCAAGCTATGCATCCATGTTTTCATTTGGATTACATGAGGAAAATCATTCCATTCAGCATGAGGTTGTGGTTGAAGAAGCAACTAATAAAGGTATAATCAGCAAAGGGAGTTCTGATTTTGTTCTTTCAAGAGGATGTCCTATAAGACATCTAGCTTGGTTGGAAGCTGACAAATTCTCAAAGGTCACACTTGATCCTAAGCATGGAGATCCAATGAAGGAAGGAATAAAGGATGCATCTCTAGTTGAGCACCAGGATCCTAAATTCTTTGATCCACTTTGGAGCAACAATATGTGTGATTTATTCGAGGAGGCAAGTGAATTTGTTCATCTTTTTCAAGGAGCAGTGCATCAAGTTGTAGTACAATTGTTCGTGCTTCAATTGGTTGTGGCATGCTTATGATCATGCAAGGCATTGCAAGCTGTTGAGGAAACACAACTACTTTGGTGAGCTTGTGAATGGTCTTATTTAGGAGGGTTTCAATTGTCAGTTAGTTTAGGTTAGATTAGTTTTCTTTTCAATAAGTGCAATTGCACAAGTCTATGTCTTGTTTTTAGTTGGTTTGCTTTGCATCACTCATATCATCCTTCTTGCCTTTTGTGTCTTTCCTGCTTGACTTTGTATCCGAATGGATGGTCAAGGCACTTAGAGTTCTGGATTCTTCTACCTTTAATCGTTCTAATGATCAAAGGTAGTTCCACAGAGCCAATTGTTGTCCTCATTTTTGAACTTTCAAAAATTAGGTAACGCCTATGAATTTTTCCTTGAAATTCATAGTCTTGTTTCTCTAAGACATGTTTTATGAGGTAAAAACTTGTATTGGTTGGTTTCTAATCATGCATGGGTAATTTTACCATCATTGTCCAAGTTCTAGTTAATTTTTGCCTTCATTTTCCTAGCTTTCTATGCAATTTCGGGTTCCAAGTCAGTCATTGCAAGTAGGAACTTTTTGCTCACATTATAAGTTAACTTTACTTACAACTGGGTCTTATAAACCCAATTACAAGTTACTTGCAAAGTCAGGTTTTATTTCCAACATCACAAGTAAATCAACTATACTTGTAATCAGGGTTTTGAAACCCGATTACAAGTTCGCTTTATAAAAGTTACAGACACTTTGGTCACTTGCAATCGGGTTCTAGAAAACTGACAGTAAGTATGCAGGGGTTATTTACTTTGCAAGTTAAAATCGCTTGCCCTTGATGTTTCACCATTGACAATGTATATTTTACTTGCAATCGGGTTCTTGAAACCCGATTGCAAGTCTGAAAGTACTACCTTTTCACTTGTAATTGGTACACGAAACCCCGATGCAAAGTGTCTTGGCCAAGTCACCTATCTTGTTGAGTGATAAATATAAGTTTGTATCGCCCTTGCAAGTCTTTTTCTCCCTCCGTTTTCCATATTGCAAGTATGCTAACTTGCAATTGGGTCTCTAAGATTCGACTGCAAGTTTATTCTTTACCACCTATGAATGATCATCTTGCACATATGCAATCGGGTCTTGGAGACCCAATCACAAGCTTATCAATACCATCATTTTATATCACATTTACTTGTAGTCAAGTCTTCAAGACTAGATTGAAAACTATTCCTAAACATGCAAGATTGTACACTTGCAATCGGGTCTTCAAGACTCGATTACAAGTGCAAGTGTCAAGATTTTTCCCTACATTTGTATTAGTCATTTCCACCTTTTCAAGCTCACTCAATCACATTCCACATCCAAAGATCCAAAATTCACCTTGTCTCCACATACTCTCATTTCCACGTTTTTCCTTTATAAGATCAATACTTGCAATCGGGTTTCTAAGACCCGATTGCAAGGGGTTTCAATGCATTTAAGGACAACAAGCAAGAGCTAGTGTTTTCATATGTTGATGACAACAATGATGTAAAATGAAGAGAATACATTGTCATATGCACAAAGAGGGTCAAAATATCATGAGCGATGAAGTAGAGAGGACTTGAAAAATGAAGGAGTAATGCATTAGAGGAATGCATTGTTACAATGCATTGTAGCAGCGCTATGTAGTAAAAAGCAGTAATTTTCACTATCATAGTGGCCAATAAAGTTTTCAAGTTCAGAGGTTGATCTTCATGAGGTCATTGTCATTAGGTCATTCGTGGACAAATGATGCAAGTTGATACCTTCACCGATCTTGAATAATTCAAGTGCAACATCCTATAGCAACATGAAGACCTATTAGACATAGGATGATGTAACTAAAGTCATATCTCAAACACTTAGGATTAGTTTCAATTATGCATTTGTAATTTCCCTTTGACAAATTACATGTAATGCAAAAAATTGTAATTGCAAGTGGTCACATTACTTGCATTCTTGTAAATTGTAATTGCATGTAAACAAATTACAAGTTGGTTAGCAATAGAATTGTAATTTGGATAAGTCAGTTAGTTATTTGGTTGTGGAAAAAGTCTCAATTAGATAGACTTATCCCACATTTTTCTCTTAGCCCCTCTCCTATATATTCACGAGGGTGCCCTTTGTAATTATCATCTTTTCAACAAGCAAGGAAACTCTACAGATTCTTACAATCATAGAGACTTTGAGCTTTATACTTGTAAAATTGTTTTTCTCAAGTAATATCAAGAAGGTGGCAAACACTTTGTTGGTGGCATTACCACTTACATGTAGAAGCTTCATGGCTGAGACCCGCTTGCTAGTAAAGGCATTATCAAAGGGTGGAAGAACTAGACAATGTCGATGTTCAAATTAGAATTGGTTATTTCAGAGGGCCTAGTGGCTCATGTAGTGGCCTCTTGGTTGATGGTAGGAATATTTTCAAGGATTGTAAAGTGCTTGAAGAAGCCATTGCATTGTTCTTCAAGGATGCTGAGAATGACAAGATGAAGAGGACCAAGTCTAGTGGCTATGATAGAGGTACTATCAAACCCTTTTGGGCTGAAATTACTAAGGTTTCGATGAGGTTTGTTACCTTAGATGGTCATTTTACTAGTCTGTATGGTCACCACTTCATTTTGCTTAATCATTTTCAACATAAGAGGCTGGTGTCATTTCCTTTTTATCTTTTATCTTGTTTTACTACTAGCATTAATGATAATAATAACTCCACCTCTCCTGTGCTTCACGAGGGTCTCATTTTGCTTATAATGGAATATGATAAGTTAGTCTCTATTCCCTTTAAGCCCTCTATATCCAAACACAACATTGAATATGCTAAGAATGTTAGGGTCCATTGCTCTAATATGTCCATGGAGTCAGAGAATATAGAGTCATAAGGGGAGGAAGAGTCGGTTGATGTAGGTGCTAAAGGGAAGTTGGCTTCTAGGAAAGGCTTGAAGAAACACCCAAAACCTAACATTTCATAGTCTAATGGTTTTACCATTGATGATGATGTTGAGGAGATTAACTCTATTTTAGCTTAGATGCTTAATCTTGATATTGGGCTTAAGGGAAAATGGAAGTTGATTAGGGATGATCAGAGCATGGAGGTGGGAGAGCCATCTAGACCTAGGACTACTAAAAGAGGTAAGATAGGGAAGAAAGGTAAGAAATGTGATGTAGCGGGGATGAAGAGCGCTGTTGTGACTCAAGAGAACTAGACCAAGAGGGGTGATTCGAGTATTGAGGAGGATGCTGCTACCAAAGGTGATGTGAGCCAAGATTTACACCTTTTGTCTGGTGATGAGGTTTTGGGAGAGTTGAGGAGGGGTGCGCTGAAGAAAACCATATGGAGACCATTACCAATATTGAGGATGCCATAGTGCGTGTTAAGTAGTTTGCTAAGGGGTAGGTCAACCTAGACAATTGGTTCATCTTTGAAATTAGCCTTATTAAAGAGAGAATGATTTTCCTTTCCAATAGAGTTGATGCTATGCAAAGTGGTGGTAATAAGGGTTTGGATAATGGGGACAAAGTGAAAATTCTAGCCTTAGTTGAGGAGGTGGCTAGGGATGTCAAGGTGATGAAACCAGATCATGATAAGAGGATACTATTGCTAGAAGACACTGTGAACAAGGTTCACAATAATCTAAATACTATTGTTAGCATTAGCAAGTCTGTTGCCTAGATCAATGCTATGGGTCATTGTATTGTTAATGAGAAAGCCAAGGCCTTGAGGATGGGTGATAATTTGAAAAAGGGTAATCTTACTAGGGATTAGAAGGATACTATTGAGATTGATGTTGGTGATGTTGGCAATATTTTTGATCAAGGTAAAAAGATGCTAGTTTAAGGCGCAAAGACCTTTAGACAGGACTTGAAGCCAAGCTAAAGCTATGGGTAATCATTCTTTAATTATTTAAGAGGTAATGGATCTTTAGGCTCACATTATTCAAAAATATCTAGAGGTTGCTAAAATTCTCGAGGAACTACAATAGGTTGGTTTGGGTTCGTGTCCCTATTTTGGTTGGTGTTTGTTTCCTATGGTTCTGTTGATGCTATTGGTTGGTCGTTTGGTGTAGTTTGTCTTTTTATTTTTGGTAGCATTTTGTTGTTGTAAAGGGTTTTGGAGCCCCTTCAAAACCTGTTTCACCTTAATCACAAACAAAAAAGTATTTGCTTGTGTTATATTTAATAGTGTTTATTTTTTCCCTCAAAAGTGGATGCCTAGGGAAAAGTGAGGAGACTTGCACATGATAAATCAATTTAATATTTCAAAGAGTCTTTAGTGGGAAAAATACATTATTTTATAATTTTAAAATAGGTTCTTTTCCCTTCAAAGCTATAAAAAGAGTTTTGGGCTGTCATTTTGTAAATGTTGAAGATTTCTTATCGAAAACCCTCATTTGATTCTTAGTTTCAAATTTGAGTGATAATTCCTAGCTAGTTGAAGTAGTTCTATTTAGTAATCACCACCGTTCTTCATTAGAGTATATTTTGGGGTTTCGATATGAAGGTATTTGATGTGTTATAATTTTGTAGATATTTTGGTATTTGATCATTTTTCATTTTGTAGATATTGTTGATGAGTTTGAAGTGATTTGGAGTTTTCTATTTGCTGGTCATACAATTTTGAGGGTTTGGTGTTTGCCCTAGTTGGTCATACAACTCTTGTTTACTAAGAAAGGTTGTTGAAAGGGCTCAAAAATCACTTGAAATTGTGTATGCAAAGCTTTCATTAGTTGGGAAATCCCCTTTGAGGTGTCTTGAAAGTTTTTTGTAGGTTGCTTGAATTTTCTAAGGGATCATACCACTTGCATATTATGTCTGGAACATGGCATAAGGATTTTTTAGGTTAGAATGACTAACTTATTGGAGGTTTTTTATCATTATTGGTAGCACTTTAATCTTGGGTAATATATTCAGGCATAATTCCATTGGAGAAGTGAAGATATTGAGGATTATGCATATCTTGAGCTAGTCACCCTTGTTATTCCAGTGCCATATTCAGTTGTGCATGATTGAACAAACATTATAATACTCATGGGTGGTCATTTTCTTGCTATTTTTGTTGGTCATTTTCTTTCTATTTGGATATTGTTGGAAGAAGTTGGGTGTGTGAGGAGAATATTTATACTCTTGGAAGAGTTTATTTGGGTTTTAAGGTGTTTCAAACCCGTAGCCTCTTTACTAGTTAGTTTTAAACATGTAAGTATCATCTCCTTGTCTTTTGAGGGTGTTGTAATGTTTTGGGTGAGTTTTATGTTATAAAGTAGGAGGCACTCTTGGTGAGTTTGAAGGCGTTTGAAGGATATTTTATTGCTAACTTTACTTGCAACATCAAACAACAAACTTGAAACTTTTGGTATAGACATATCAGGCTTGCAAAATTTTATTTAGCGTTTACAAACTTGTACCTGTCTTTTCCATCATTCGTTTGAGGTATTCTTCAGTGGGAAACCTTCATCTTGTTCATTTTATGACTTCGAATCTTTTTGAGTTAATTTTCATCATAACTTTATAACAATAGTTGCAAGAATTTTGATTCTTTATATCAAAAGTGTATGACAACAAAGTTTCTATATTTGACAAGTTTATGTTGTTACTTAGTGAAAAAAAATAAAAAATCTAGGGCGGTTATCAGAAAATACATGACTATATCCATCCTTCGATGATTTAAATTATGGTTATTCATATTTGTCTATAGTACTCACCACCCTCTTAAGTTTTCAATCCAACTCTTTGTGGTTGTAGTGGGGGCAATATTTTGCTAATGTTGCCTCTGCTTCTTCATGTTTCTTTGTGTGCAGGGTATCCAACTTAGTGGCCATATGTTGATAATGTCTTGTTTCATGTGTTTCAATAAGTTGCTGAGATCCATCTTAAAAACAGTCGTAGTTATTTTTGCAATCATTGTTCACAGGCTTTGCGTCTTATTCATGGTTGAGTGTGAGTAATTTCTACAAATTTGGCAGACCTTTTCCCATGTGAATTGAGGGATCTCCTCCTCTAATAAAATCTAGAGAATCTAGGAAATCTTCATTGACTTCCTTTAATAATATTATTTTGAGAGTGTGTAGGGATAACCTTGTTAGGATAACCGGTGGACAACTGAGAGGGGGTGGGGGTGAATCAATTGTCAAGAAATTATGAAACTTTAAGCACACAAAACCTTTTACTGGAATGCATAAACCAAATACCGGAATATCAGATATATCAATTAAGCATAAACATAAACCATAAACCAAATACCATGCATCCACAACACATAACACCAAGATTTGTACGTGGAAAACCCGGTAAAGGGAAAAACCACGGTGAGAAGCCTACCCACAATCAGATGATACTTCTGCAGTAAGTACGTGATTACAAAAAAGGGGCTTACACATTCAGGAAGGCACACTACCTAGAGCGCACTACTGATCACAAAAGAGTCTCACTGACTACAAAATATATCCAAACTACAATCTGGAAATAAGAATGAACTGCAAGAATAACATCTCCTATGTCTGAGTATAGTTCCAGTTAAGCTTAGTACGGGAGGTTTTAAACCTCTTACACAAACCCAATTTGATCACCTATGATTGACCAAAACCTCTGCATATGATTAAAACTTTATTCACACACAGATAATCCCATAACCATCCATCTGTGATCTACAAAGGGATCTTATATCATATATATATATATATATATATATATATATGAACCCGAGACCTAAACAATGAGGTCGGTCACCTAAAAGATAATACAATAAATTCATTACATAAACCCAAAAACCAATGATAACCCAAGTCAGCTTGAGACCAAAACAACATAAACCAATCAATAAATCCAACTGGTAACGCATCGAGAGAATCCACCAACACGTTACACAAACCGGTCCATAAGCTAACAGAATAATACCAGACCTAAAATAGGTTACCATAAGCCAAATGAAACACCACCAATCAATTGAAACATGAACATGATAACCACCAACATCTTGATAACCTTCTAGAATTTGCACCAACACCACTTATCAAATCCACCAAAAGTTCTTCAATAAAGCTCTACCGGTAACCAAAAGGCTTACTAGAACATATGATAGCTTCCAGATCACCAAATCCTGAACCAACTGAATGAGATACGCATTTGGATGACATGAATAACCAATTCAAACCAAGACAAATCTCTAGATCAACATCACAATCCAACCACTCTACTAGAACCTGGTAGACAACCAGGAAGCTAGTGTTGACATCAATGACAAACATCAAAGCAACACATAATAAATTCCTCCAAAGTGCCAAAAATCTCCCCCTTTGGCATTGATGGAAACACTAGATGTGAAAAACATCCAAGTGTCAAGAAATTCCAAACAAGTCTCCCCCAATGGAAGACGTCCAACAAATGATATAACTATGAAGCTCTGAACCAATAGACCAAACTCCCCTTGTGACTGATATCTCTATTAAGCTCTGTTTTTTACATGTATAACTCTCCCCCTTTGACATCAATGCCAAAAATATGACATAAACATCAAAGAAAAACCATAGATCCTTTGAACCACACAACTGACTACTCCCCCTAAGTAGTAGCACCATCTCATCAATCCAAAATGAATAATAGCTCTGATAATGCATACCAGACTGATGCCAATAAACATCACTTAAGTTTCTACTGGAGGGGCAGAGACCCCCAATCTGTCTCTAAAGTACTCAAATGATTCCCTGGGCAAAGGCTTTGTGAATATGTTTGCAATTTTCTCTTTAGTGTTCACATAAACCAATCTGACTTCATTTGCTTCTACCTTTTCGTTCAAAAAGTTATACTTGATTGATACGTTCTTTGTTTTTGAATGAAATATCAGATTCTTTGATATGTCTATAGCAAGAGAGTTATCACAGTGAATAACTACCAGTTCATCATAGTCTATCCTTATGTCTTTCAACATTTTCTTCATCCATATAATTTGTGTACAGTTAGTAGCAACAACAACATACTCAACTTCAATAGTAGATAAATAAGTACATGACTGTTTCTTGCTAGTCCATGAAACAAATTTATTTCCAAGAAAGAAAGCTCCACCGAATGTGCTTTTCCGGTCATCTATATCTCCAGCCCAATCTGCATCTGTATATGCACATAGTGTAAAGTCATCATTTTTAGGATACCATAAACCATATTCAGTTGTTCCTTGTAAATATCTGAAAATCCTTTTCACTACACTTTCACGATTCTCTCTTGGAGCACTCTGATATCTTGATACAATACAAACTGCATTCATTATATCCAGTCTAGTCTGAGTCAAATATAATAGACCTCAAATCATAGATTTGTACCTTGTAGGATTTACCAGAGCTAATGCATTTTTCTTTGTCAATTTCTCACTTGTAACCATAAGAGTACCAACCGGTTTAGAATTTTCCATACCAAATTTCTTCAACAACTCTCTAGCATACTTAGTTTGTCAGATGGAACTACCTTTATCAGTCTGAGTAATCTGCAAACCTAAGAAAAATCTCATTTCTCCAATCATAGACATCTCAAATTCATTCTTCATATTACTGAAGAATTCCATACATAACTTTTCCTCACCTCCAAAAATGATATCATCAACAAAGACCTTAATAATCAATATGTCATCAATAGTGATCTTATAATATAAGTTACTGTCAACATTACCTTTAGTGAAACCAAGCTTCAAAAGTTATTTGTCCAATCTAGCATACCAAGCTCTAGGGGCTTGCTTCAATCCATATAAAGCTTTCCTCAATTTGCAAACCATGTTTTTGTCATCTAAAAGTGAAAATCCATCATGCTGCTCAATGTAGTCTTCCTCCTCAAGATCTCCATTTAGAAATGCACACTTAACATCCATTGGATAAACCTTGTAGTTCTTATGGGCAGCATAAACAAGAAATAATCTCACAGCTTCAATCCTTGCTACCCGAGCAAAAGTTTCATCATAATCAATTCCTTCCTTCTGAGAATATCCTTTGCAGACCAATCTAGCCTTGTTTCTCACAACTTGTCCATCTTCATTCAATTTATTCCTAAAAACCCATTTAGTTCCAATAACATTCTTATTTTTAGGCTGGGGAACTAAAGTCCATGTGTTATTCTTTTATATCTGATCTAATTCTTCTTCCATAGCTTTCATCCAACATTCATGATGCCGATTCAATTTGAGAAATTAAGCATACCTCTTTAGTTGCCAACCTTCTTCTTTTCATCACTTCTTTTCTCTTGTCTCCAATGATCTGATCTTCTGAATGATTCAACCTTACATACCTGGGAGTCTTCTAACTTTCTGTTTCTCTGCTCTGATCTTCAGTTCCTGTTGAATTTTCTGATATTGTTGGGGTAACTGGTTCAAGATTTTGTTTCAGTACAGGCACTACCGAATCAATTATGATCATTTCCACTTTCGATTCTCTTTCATAAGGTCTAATTTGACCTCTGTACTACTCATCCATCTTGACATTAGCGCTCTCCATAATTCTCTGCAATGTTTTGTTATAACATCTATATGCTTTGCTTTCAGTTGAATAACCAAGAAATATCCCTTCATCACATCTAGGATCAAAATTTTCAATGTAATCATCTCTTTTAATATAACATTTACTACCAAAGATTCTAAAGTACTTAACTGTAGGTGTATGACCAAACCATAACTCATAATGTGTCTTACCAGTATCTCCTTTGATGTGAACTCTATTGAATGTGTATACCGCCATGCTCGCAACTTCTCTCTGATAGATATGAGGCAAATTGGCTTCCATCACCATAGTTCTAGCTGCATCCAAGATGGTTTTGTTCTTTCTTTCCACAACACCATTCTGCTGAGGTGTTTGGGGTGCAGACAACTGTCTCCTTATGCCATGTTTCTCACAATAACTTGAATTCACCAGATGTGAAATCACCACCCTGATCTGATCTTAAGCATTTAATCTTCAATCCTGTCTCTGTCTCAACCATAGCTTTAAAGATATTGAACTTTTCAAAGGCTTCAGATTTCTCCCTTAGAAAAGTAATGCACATCATTCTAAAATAATTATCAATGATTAGCATGAAATATCTATCACCCTGAAAGCTTCTTGTTCTAGAAGGACCACACAAATCAGTATGAATAAGATCGAGAATATCATTAGATTTGTCTTGTATACTTTTAAAAGAAGTTCTGACTTGCTTACCCATTTGACATTCCTTACATACTGGATTATGAGGCTTCACAGTATTAGGGATATCTCTAACTGCCTTAGTTGAACTAATCTTTACAATGCAATCAAAATTCACATGATACAACCTCTTATGCCATATCCAACTCTCATCATGTGCAATCAAACATGTCTTCTCATCGAAGTTCAAATGAAAGATGTTACCTCTAGTCTGAGTATCGGTTGCAATCTCCAATCCAGATCTGTTGATGATTTTTCATTTTCCATTCTTGAATTGTAATTGAAATCCCTTGTCCACCAGTTGTCCTACACTCAAAAGATTATGCCTTAAACCTTCTACATAATATATATTATTAGTGTTATGCTTACCATCCAATGATATAGTTCCTCTTCCTCTGATCATGCATGGTTTGTCATATCCAAATTTAACCAGACCTCCATCAAATTCTTGCAAAGATAGAAACTTCCTTTTATCTCCAATCATGTGATGTGAGCATCCACTGTCTATCACCCATTCATCCTTGTCTTCAACTTTAGTAGCAAGGGCCTTCTCTTCATTTTGAATGACAAGTTCTGGAGCATCTTCCTTGATAGCTAAGAATACCTATTCCTTTCCATTGCCGGATCCACTAGCTGAATCTTTTGCCGGTTCTTCATCAGAATCATCAGTCACACCTTCCTCATCAGCATAATAACATGATTTATCTTTGTTTCTCTTGTACTTATTCTTGTTCTGATATTCAGGGTTAGGCTTAAAAGATCTTCTAGTTTTTTCTTCAAATCTTGAATTCCTTTCAAGACATCTAGATGCAAAATGGCCTATCTTATTGCATGCAAAACATTTGAAAGGTGATTTTCCTTCATACTTACTTCCTATCAAACCTTTAGGTACCCTTCTAGCAAATAAAGCTTCAAGTTGCTCAAGCTCTTCATCTTCTTTCTTCATATCCTCTAGTTCCTTTGCATATAATGCATTCCAATCTTTCTTTCCGGTTGATGATGTAGATGCATTGAAAGAAGATTCTGTCTTTGCTTTTCCTTGAGGATCAAATTCTTCAAGTTAAAAACAAGATAACTTTCCAACCAAAATGTCCCTATTGGTAGAAGTGTTAGACATTGTTCTCATCTCATTGATTGCAGTAGCCTTCATTTTGTATGTTGGTGGCAAAACTCTCAATACTTTAGAAACAATCTCATCTTCGCTCAGAGATCCACCACAACATTGAACTCCCAAGACAATTTCATTTACTCTTTCCATAAAAGCAGCAATTCTTTCATCTACCTCCATTCTCAGGTTTTCATATCTCACCTGGTAACCATCAAGTTTAGCAATTTTAACAGTAGGGTCACCTTCATTCAGAGTCTCCAACTTATCCCATATAGATTTTGCAAATGATTTGTTCGTTAATCCCATTATTTGCTGATCTTAAAGGCCAGTGAAAAGGGCTTCTCTAGCTCTCCAGTCATTTTCAATGTTCTTATCCAAGTCTTCTGGTGGAGGATTTCCAGATGCTTGATCATAAGGGGTATAGCCTTTCTAAGTGATCTCCCAAATCTCTTTGCCAAGACATGTCAGATGTGTCTCCATCTGAAGCTTCCACACTCTATAATTTGTTCCATCAAGCCTAGGGTTGTCCTTCCAGTAAATAGTTGAAGTTGAACTATTAGTCACCATAGGATCTTCCTCAAACGGTTAAGCTTCTGCAGAGAGGACCAAGCTTTGATACCAATTGTTAGGATAACCGGTGGACAACTGAGAGGGGGGGGGGGTTGAATCAGTTGTCAACAGATTATGAAACTTTAATCACTTAAAACCTTTTACCAGAATGCATAAACCAAATACTGGAATAGCAGAGATAACAATTAAGCACAAACAAAAATCATAAGACATTTACCATGCATCCACAACATATAACACTAAGATTTGTACGTGGAAAACCCAGTAAAGGGAAAAACCACAGTGGGAAACCCTACCCACAGTCAGATGATACATCTGTAGTAACTATGTGATTACAATAAGGGGCATACACATGTAGGAAGACACACTTCTTAGAGTGCACTGCTCATCACTAAGGAGCCTCACTGACTACAATAAATCTTCGGACTACAATCTGGAAAGAGGGTTGAACTCCAAGAATTTCATCTCCTACGTCTGAGTATAGTTCCAGTTAAGCTCAATATCAGAGGTCTTAAACCTCTTATGCAAATCCAATTTGATCACCAATGATTGACCAAAATTTCTTCATATGATTACAACTTTATTCGCACACAGATAATCCCATAACCCATAACCATGCTATGATCTACAAAGAGATCTTACATAATATTTATACAAACCTTGGACCTAAATAATTATGTCAACCACCTAAAAGAGATAATAAAATAAATCCATTACACAAATCTGCAAATCAATGATAACCCAAGTCATCCTAAGGCCGAAACAACATTATCCAATCAATAAATCCAACCGGTAACGCATCGGGAACATCCACCAACACGTTACACAAATTGGTCCATAACCTAGGAGTCAATGACACAAAATAACACTAGACCTAAAATAGGCCACCATAAGTGAAATGCAAAACCACCAATCAACTGGAAAATGAACATGATAACCATCAACATCTTGAGAATCTTCTAGAAGCCACACCAACACCACTTATCAAATCCATCAAAATATCTTCAACAAAGCTCTGCCGGTAAAAACCTTACCGATAACCAAAAGACTTACTAGAACATATGATAGCTTCCGGATCACTAAATCCTGAACCAACTGAATGTGCCACGCACATGAATGACCGAACCAAATCATTTCCACCAATCTAAACAATCTAGAGACCAATCTCCTGATCATCATTACAATCCAACCATTCTACCGGAACTTGGTAGACAACCAAATAAGCCAGTGTTGACATCAATGACAAACATCAATGGAACACATAATCAATTCCTTCATATTGCCAACATAATGTGCCCACATTTGATGTTGTGAGCCCACTTTCTCTTGATATTGTTAGAGTTGTGCCTCCTAAACATGTTGAAGTCCCTCAATTGGAACTCTATAATGGAAAAGGTGATCCTTTAACACATGTCAAAACATTCCAAACTTTGTGTACTGACTTTGCTTATGGTCAAAGATTGCTTGCCAAATTGTTTACTAGAACATTAAGAGATAAGGCTTTACAATGGCATTGCTCTTTGAATTTTTATTCTATTACTTATTTTCAACAATTAGCAAATGCTTTTATTCAACAATTTCAAAACAACATAGGTCGTAAAATCACTTTGACTGATTTTGTAGTGCCCCTCCCCGATTTATCTTGTCTTTTGTACATCAAAGGAATATATTAATCTAGCTTAGTCTACTTTATGATGATTCGATGGTATCATGTTATGTACTAACCCTATTTCATGATTGTATTGGATATGATGTTGGATCTATATTTGATCATTATTCATGATGGATCATATTGCTTATGGGATTTTGATGAGATTATGATTATGATAACCTCCTCTATTATTATGTTGACTGCATTGATGCTACGATGTTTGTGATTGTCTTCTAGTGTCTTCGTGATTAGAGATGATGTCATACCACTCATTGCGAACACGATATGACGTTGCGATTCTCTATCACTTACTTGATCATTTATGTTGTATATGTATTGTATATATGTTGTATTGTGTTTAGTGGTGGATGCAAGATTGTAGGTACCAGACATTGACTCCACATAGTCTCACAGATCTGAGCATGTCTTTATCCCAATGACAAGTTGTTGGAGATGGCATGTGTTTCCCTTTCATACTCTAGGCTTAAGTTGATACCCTTGTCAATTAGTGTCCTGGCTTGAGTCGTTAGTCTGCATCATGTGGTATGTTGTTCAACCTTATGTGAAGTGGCCTTGTGATTAATTAATAATTAATCGGTTTATATAGTTTATAAATATTAAATTAAATCAATGGATGACATTAATATTTAATAGTAATGTGTGATTATTATTATTGGAAAATTATTACTCATTAATGTGTATTTTATGGATTCATATTTTATTGGTCATTTGTAATTGTGGAAATTAATTAATCAATTACTACATATAGCCATTGGCGTAAATCATTAAATAATGGTTAGTACAAATACAATATATTTATACATATTTATTTTCTGGGAGTTTATAATTAATTAATAATTAATTGGTCGAATCATATTAGTTGAGTATTTATGTTTATCAGTACATCCATTTATTTGTTTATTATTTATTTGATTATTTTATATGTATGTGGGATATATTTATAGTATTGAGTTTAACTTATATTGGCTAGAGCACTTATATGTATCTATACCAAAGTTCCCAGACTCGGACTCGGCTCGAACTCGGCAAGGCTGACTTGACTCATGACTCGGCTATGACTCGGCAATGACTCGCAATGACTCGACAAAATTAAAAAAACCTTGAAATTAAGAGATTTTTAACAATTTAAAACTTTTTTCATGCACCCATTATTGAATGAAGCCCAATTATAATGTGTGCTAGCTTTTTATGCCATGAAAGGCATGCTGGTAGAGTATCTACTTGTTTGGGGCTTCTGTTTAGTATTTTCTTTGGCCAAATTGAAATTTTGGGAGCACCAACATGAGACATTATGAACATCTTCACTTGGAAACTGTAAGGAATGCTTGTGTATGGTAGCATTTAATAGTGTGCCTTTTGAACTTAGGTTTTACCTTGGGACTATAGTTGACTTTGGTCTTTCTTGGACCTCTTAGTTTTTAGGCTATATATATGTTGGATGGAAGGTGGAATTGTGAGGCCAGAAGGGTTTGAAATATGCTCCTCAGAGACATGTCCCTTGCCAAAAATAACCTTGTGCCCCATGGGGGGATTTTTTGGGATGTGGGGATAGGTAGGAAATATCCCCAACTCACCCCCTTTTTTCAAAATTTTAAGAAACATCTCTGTTGTGAGGTACTCACACATCGCCCCATTGCAAATGAAGACCCCCACTTTTTGCTTTCTAGGGTTAGCTCTTTTAGTTTTGTTGTTGGTCATTTTAGTGTCTTAGCCTTTGCATTGAAGGGATTGAGTTTCTCAAAGGTCATCAAATCAGGTGGATCTCCTCAAGGTGGAGTGAAGGAGGTTAAGTCAGTTGAGTGATTAGGGGTTATTTAGATCATTCCTAGGGTTTTTGTGTACTATCTGGTCATGCTTCAATGTCACTTATACTTAAATGTTATATTCCATATATGAATCCTGACGAAGATACTAACTTGTCAAACAAGTCAAAACATTGACCTGTGGTGGCCAAGTTTTGAAGCTTGGACTTGGTGAGTTTTGCCATAACTCGCTGAGTCCGAGTCCCAAGTCAGCAAAACTCGCTGAGCTTGGCTCGACTCGCCAACTCGGCGAACTCGCCTGACTCGCGGCGAGTTTGGGAACTCTGATCTATACATTTAATTATTTGTTTATTGTTTATCTATTTATTTATTTTTGGCTCATCTATTTATTGGTTATTTATTATTTGTTTATATTGGTTTTGATTTATTATTTGAGCTTTTGATTTATTGGATTATTTATTTATTTATTGTTTTATTACTGGATGGGTATTTATGTCTGTTTGTACATTTATCTTCTTTAATGATTATTTATTTATTGTTGCATTATTATTGTTTATCTAATTATTTATTGTTTTAATTATTTATTTATTTATTTGCATTGTTGTTTTATTTATTTGCTATTATTCATGTACCTACCCCTTGTTATGATTGGCCCTCTTGAGAGTTGTGATTGTGAGGATAATATTATTTAATTAATTATTTATGTTAATTATAGTTTTATATTTAATTGGAGCATTTATTTAATTTATTGGGCTTTGTTTATTATATTATTATTATTATTACATTCTCTTGTTACTAATTGAGTAATTAAAAATTATTATTTTTATACCTACCCTATTATATTATTGGTTGAGATTCGAGGGTAAGTAAATAATATTATTTTATATTCGTACCTCGATTTTTGGTGGGTGGTTGGCGGGGGGGTTGGTATAGAATATATTTTATTGGAATATTTTGATTGACATATATTCTTCTATAGTTTTGAATGAGATTCTATTTATTGGCTTTGTGAGTATTTTTGTGGGTGTGCTTCTGGATATCTTTCTATGACTTTTGAATTTTGGAATTGCTTGGAGGAAGAATTGCTTGGTTGGGTTGAATTTTGGAAAGATTGTTGGTTTGGATTTTTGCTCTTCTACGAATGCATTACCATCACTCTACTTCCAGGTTGGAGATCTTTCTCCATTCTTGCATTTTAATTTTTGAAAAGAGTTGTTTTCTTCGTGATTGCTAAAAGATTGCTTGGGGAGATTTGAGAATGAATGATTATTCTATTATTAGTAATTGGGAATTATATATATATATATAATGAATCTGTGTGTGTTGTATTGCCGGAAAAGGGCATTTGTGTATGTTAATAGATTGATTATAATTTTCTTGTGAATGCATTGTGGTAACGATTGGTTTTGTGAGGTTTATTTGTGGTTGTATACACTATCTTCTGTCCATTTGGTTTGTTTAGATCTAGAGTGGCTATGCCTGTAATCATTTATGTGCAAGTTATTGTTAGTATAAGTTGGAATTATTGGATGCACTATATTGTTGGTCTTAACAAGGCTTTGTTTTGGTTTCTTATTGGCTTTTAGTGACTTCTTGGTCGTATTTATGCCATTGTAAGGCCCGTGCCCGAATCCGAGCAAATTTGAATATCTTTGTATTCTATTTTCTGTGAGTTGGTCTGTTGTTACAATAGCACCAAAGTAGTGTCAATAGATTTTTGGGTTGGTTTTTTAGTCCCTCAGTTGATTTCTCTACTTGCTCTTTATTCCAGAGGCTTGTTTTGTGATGTTTGATGGTTTTGGGGCACTATGCCATTTATTTATGATATGTGTGAATCCGTTTGGGCTCTGACAAGTGGTTTTGTGATTGTCTGTTGAGGTTTTGGTATGTTGCTCCAACAAGTTGAGTGATTCCTTGCTGTTGAGGATGGTTAATTGTAGCTCCAGCGAGAGGTTATCTTGTGCCTCGCTGTGGAGGATCATTCTATGTTATTGGATTCATGTATTGCCCCTATTTATGTGTATTTGACATTCTTGAGGCTCTCTTTATTATTGTATTTTGGCATTATGAGCTTAGGACTTGGTACTTGTTAAGTGGCTCTTGGTTGTATGTTGATGGCTATCTTTGTGATTCAGCTATATCAGTTTTGTAATGACTTTTGGATGCTTCCCATGTTGAGTTTCATGTTGTTGTAAGATGTAACTTGCTATGTTTTTTACCCTATGGTCTTGGTCCGTGTTTGGGAGAGTGGGCTCTTGCATGTGTTGGACCTCGGTTATGAGCACTAGATCTCTAGGAAGGGGGGTCTAGACCTATGGAACCACATGAAGAGTTTTTGGTTTAATTTGCAAGTGATAACATTATTAATAATTGATTAGTGGGTTGGGTATTTAAGAATTCACCTAATTAAGATTAAGAATATGATATTGTATGCCCCAATTGGATGGACCTAGGGAGATGGTTTTGGGATCCTACATTGAGAAGACTATTGGAGCGGTATACCCGATCTCCCTTGAGTGACTCCAAGGTGGAGATAGATGCCACATGAGGTTAGCATGTGATGACACTCTACCCCACATGTGTCCATTATCCATAAGCCTTGATTTGTTGAATTATGCCTCTGGAGGTTGATTGCTTTGATCTAGTCATGTGATGTATTTTGATGTTATAGTCTTATGTTGGAGTCTTGTAGTGTCATGTTGTATCTTATGGTTGTTAGGTGTCATCTTAGGTCTTGAGTGTGAGTTGGAATATTATGTCATCTCCTAGAATGGAGGGTGGTTCCTATTTGGTTCCACATGGTCGGGTGGTTTGATGCCTTCTACCATTGGGATATTCTTCTTGGATGTTAGCATGCGTGGATTTGGATCTATAGTATCTCATCATGAGATTGGATTATTAGAGCATATTAATGTAATTATAATTGATATCATGTGTTATGAAAGATGGAAATGTAAAGAAGACTATGTAATCAACATATTGAGATCATGTATTATAGAACATGTAGTAAGATGATTTCTGAATGAAATGTATTGAATAAGATTACTGTAAATGGATATTCTAATTGTAGATGTTGTTCTTGAGTAGAAAGGAATTAAATGATTTAGAGATATGTATGCTATGTCTTGAGTAAATTTTATGGATAGTAGTGATTATGTTAATTATCATATATGCCTTGATTTGAATGATGTTAATCTCCTATGTTAGATATCTTGAGATATAGAAGTTAAGGGAGTAGTTGTGGTTCGTATGGAAATATGGCTTTTTATTATGTGGTTGTCCTTTGAGGCTGATTTCTATGTATTAGAGATGTTACCATATTATGATGTCTTGTAAATGAGGAATACAAATATGTGTCTATGTAACTTGTATTATTAAGATGGGATGTAGCAAAGAGACTATGTGGTTTCTCCACGTGCTCTTATGTAAATGAACTTGATACAGAGGAACTATGCTATTGTTATTGTTATAAGATGATGTATTGGTATGTGGTTCACGTTATAGATATCTTTATCATGTTAAGAATGGAATCCTATGTTTAAATTAGGGGATTGAAATATTAGATTGTATTTATTCTTGTAGAATCATATGACTCTCAAACCTGTTTAGTAGATTGGAATCCTATTTGGATGTAGATAAGTACTTGTTGCTATGATCTTGCATATGGCTATGGATAATATTCTTGATGAGTTGTGCTTAAGGAAATAATCGAATACCATTAGTAAACGAAGGATAAATGCATTTAGTTTCATGATGTTTTAAGTGTTCAAATGAGTAAAGACGGGTATTAGAAATATTCGATTGGTACTTAAAAATGAACCTTAGAAAAAGTATGAAAGGAAATAGAGTTATACATATGTGTTAATGTTTTATCATAGTTTCATGGGAAGTAAATGTTTAGTTGTATGATAGTATATGGTGTTCTAGATGGATATGTGATGTGTTAGTTTAATTTCAAGTAGTGACGTTGAGATACCCTATGGAATGGAGATGCATTATATGGTTTTATTATGTAGTTATGTTAATGATTAAATAGACGTTCTGCTTGTGTAATATGAATTCTATGGTTATGTTCTTGTTGATTTATGTATTCATGTATATAGTTAACGACACATTGATGAATAATGGTAGCAACGTTGCATTAATAAATACTAGTAATAGCATAGTTGTAATGGTTATCTTAAAAAAAAAAATTTCTTTTTGTTAGTAGATTTTGGTTTATTTCTCTAAGGTATTTTGGTGGGCATTACAGATCTAATGCATTGTAAATAAGGTGTTAAAGAAAAGTGACTGATTTCATTGGTAGATATAAGCATTTGTGTTCTCAAATTTCTTTCCAATGCTTGATAATGATATTCAAAGAATTTCATTTCTAATTTGCAAAAAGACATTAGGGAAAAAATTCTCCTTTCAAAGTTTACTTCCTTTCTGTAGTTGTGTGCAATACTTCACAATTATCAATTGATTGTGAGTCAAATGGAGCAATCTAATCCTATGGCTTCGAGTGATAAGGGTGAGAGTGCTCAACAACCGTTTGCGAAGTTTAAACCAAACAAAGGATTCATCAAATTCAATGACACCATGATGCAGAGGATCTTGGAAAACCAATCACAACTCTAGGATCATGCTGATCTATCTATATTTTAATAATTATAACAATTCATTAGAGGCATATTTTATCATTCTTCAATAATCAATCAATCAAGAAAACACAAACTTGGTCCAATCTGATGCAGAGGATCTTGGAAAACCAATCACAACTCTAGGATCATGCTGATCCATCTATATTTTAATAATTATAAAAATTCATTAGAGGAATATTTCATCATTCTTCAACAATCAATCAATCAAGAAAACACAAACTTGATCCAGGTATCAAATTTGCCAACTTGCTGTCCCTTTGGATAGACCTGCACACAGAGGTATATAAATATCTAACCAGATATAAAAAAACTCAATCCCTTTGGTCAGAACCTGAATAGCTTTCTTAAAAACAACATATCCAAAATTTAGCCAAATCCAATGGTTATATTAAAAGTTATGGTCTTTTCACCGAGACCCATTTCTTCTGTCCCCAAATAAGACATGTGCATACTCAGTCCGTCTAGGGCATCAAATATCTTTCACAAAACAAAACCAAATGATTCCAAACTAATAGAACATGAAATATTTATGGATCTAGTTTCATAATATGTAAGCCATTAAATTTTCAAAAGGTTAAATCATTAGATAATCACAAACCCTTGTCTGCAACTCCAGTGAAGATAGTTTAAAAACATTTTTCACCAAAATCTTCATAACTTACACAAATGTGCATAAAAATGACTCAGAACAATAGTAAATGAAAGGTGATTCATATATCTTTCCAATGAATCTATTTTTAGGTCATAATTCTTCCCAATGAGTCCGTACCAAATGCTGCAACATGACTGTTCTTAGGAAATCTCAAATCTGCAAACAACCACTTTCATCAAAAATTTCATAACTTATTCATTTATTCATTAAACTGCACAAAACCAAAATAATGAGAAAGAGGATTCATTCTGTTGGTATTTTGGTATGGTTTTGTCATTGATGTCAACACCTACTGAAAACAAGCACTTTGGAGATCCAACAACATTCACCGGCAAGCAAGTAACTATTGCACAGTTACTGGTATATGGTTCATGGGCAGGATATAATGTTCACCGGTATTTGGAATGATATGGAAGACACTTGGTAATGACAAAAACATCGTGTGGAAACTTTGTTTTGAATAATTAATCATTGGTATATTCATGTTTGCATATTTGCTTTTACCGACAAATAGGTCCAGGTTATCTAGGGTTACATCGGTAGGTTTATCTTTTCCAGATCAACATGGCACGCTATGAAGATGATTTATTATTGATTTAAATGCATTACGCCAAAATTTTTAATTGGTTATTGCATCGGATATGATATTGTATGTAAAATGATTTTATTGTAATATCTTATAGAGCCGACCTACTAAAATTGGTCTTAGGGTATGATATATATGTAAGATCTTATTTGTAAGATCAAGTGTGGAATACGAAAAAAGAATTGAGTGAAGGTATATGCGAGATCAAGCAGAGGTATACATGAAGACATCATTTGAAGGTGAAGTTAGGTTTTTATAGAAGCATATCAGCATTACACCAGTACTGAATCCAGCATATGAAGATGCTATTTTGTGCAGTACATTCTTATTGGATTTAACCATCCAACTGTAGTCAGTGTGACTCCCATTTTGTGATTGAGCAGTGAGCTCTAGGCTATTGGCCTTTCTGCATGTGCAGACCCCATTATGTACACTTACTATCTGTAGTAGTATCATCTGATTGTGGGTAAGGTTTCCCACCGTGGTTTTTCCCCTTATAGGGTTTCCACGTACAAATATTGGTGTTATGTGTTGTGGATGACTTTATGTTTATGTTTCATGCATTAATCCTTATCGGTATAGTAATTTACTGTTAACACTACCTACCGATATACTTAACTGGTTTACCGGTATTAAGCATTAAGTTGGTTAATTATTTTTTGGTTTGAATTTATTAGACAACTGATTCATCCCCCCTCTCAGTTATCTCCAGGACCTAACAATTGGTATCGGAGCCTAGTCCTCTTTTGCAGAAGTTTAACAACTTGAGGAGATCCAATGTCTACTAATTATTTCAGGAAGGATAGTCCTAAACTTGATGGAACCAACTATGGGATATGGAAGATCAGAATGGAGACACATCTGAATTGCATTGGTAAAGACATTTGGGAAGTTACTAAGAATGGTTATACTACTGCTGTAGCTGGTCAAACTGCTCCAACTACCTTAGCTAAAGATGAAGAGAATGATTGCAAAGCAAGAGAAGCACTTTTGAGCGCATTATCAGATCAACAAATCATGGGATTATCAGATAGGTCTACTGCTAAAGCTATTTGGGATCATTTGGAAACACTGAGTGAAGGAGATTCCATAGTCAAGATTGCAAAAATTGAAAGCTTCCGACTTAAGTATGAACATCTGAAAATGGAAGAAGATGAAAGGATTTCTGCTTTTATGGAAAGAGTAAATGAAATTGTTTTGGGTATTAAATATTATGGAGGAACTTTGAGTGGGGATGAAATTGTTTCAAAAATCTTAAGAGGTTTGCCACCAGCATATAAAATAAAGGTTACTGCTATAAATGAGTTGAGAACAATGCCTAATACATTAGTAACTAGGGATACATTGATTGCAAAAATTTCAGCCTTTGAAATTGAGGAATTTGGTCCTATTGCTACTATAAAGACAAATTTGGCCTTTAAAGCATCAACATCATCTTCTCCATCATTTGAAAAATCAGACTGGAGAGCCTTTTATGCAAGAGAACTTGAAGAATCTAGAAAGGAGAATGAAGAGCTTGAAAAACTTGAAGCACTATTTGCAAGGAAAATGCCAAAAGGTCCAATTGGAAGTAAGTATGAAGGTAAAGCACCCTTTAAATGTTTTAACTACAATAAGATTGGTCATATGGCTTCAAGATGCCTTGATAGACATGCTAGACTAAGAGAAGAAGCTAGAAGAACATACAAGTCTAATCCTGAATATCAGAGATACAAATTTAAGAAGAACAAAGACAAATCTTGTTACGTTGTTGATGAAGGTGTGACTGATGATTCTAATGAGGATCCAACAGATAATGGATGGGTTTTTGTTGCTATAACAAAAGATCAACCAACACCTTCTGCTCAACCGGTAGAACAAGCGCTAGAAGCTAAAGTTGAAGCAAAGGATGAATGGATCATTGATTCAGGATGCTCACATCATATGATTGGAGACAAAGGTAAATTCTTAAACTTTCAAGAATACAATGGAGGTTTAGTAAGATTTGGAGATGACAAAGCCTATTCAATCAAAGGTAAGGGTGCAATATCTCTTGATGGTAAGCATAACACTGACAATGTCTACTATGTTGAAGGATTAAAGCATAATCTTTTAAGTGTTGGTCAATTAGTTGAGAAGGGATTTCAGTTACAATTTAAAAATGGAAAATGCAAAATCATGAATAGAACTGGTTTGGAAATTGCAACCGGTAATTAGACTAGAGGCAATATCTTTCATTTAAATAACAGTGAAAAGGCATGCTTAATTGCACATATAGATGAAAGTTGGTTATGACATAAGAGACCATGTCATGTAAACTTTGATTGCATGGTAAAAATCAGTACTTCTAAGGCAGTTAGAGATCTACCTAAAATTGTGAAACCTCAGAATACAATTTGTAAGGAATGTCAATTTGGAAAACAAGTTAGAGCTAGTTTCAAAAGTATTCCAGAAAAATCCAATAATGCTCTTGATTTAATTCACACTGATTTATGTGGTCCAACTAGAACTATAAGCTTACAAGGTGATAGATATTTCATGCTAATTGTAGACGTATAAAAATGACCATATTCCTAAATTAATATTTTATGTTCATTTCTCTATTTAATTAAATCTAATTTAATTGAATCACCCGCATTCCTCTATTTAATTAAGTAAATTACTCAATTAAATTCACTATACCCATTTAATGAATAAATCATTTTATTCAATTAAATCCCTTCTATCCACTTTTAATTAAATTCAAATTTAATTAAATAGTTATCATAAATTGAATAAATCTAATTTATGTAATTTCTCCAAATTACAACCAAATTGAATTAAATTAACTTTATTTCAATTAAATCCTATTATCCCTCCATCCACTTGCATTTTCCTACATCTCCCACTTGCATTCTAAAACCTATTCCTAATTTCTTCTAGACCCTTCTAATCACTTCTAAATTAACCTAACCCATCTTCTAAACTTTGTCACATCCCTAAACAAAGGGAAGTCACTTCTCAAACCCTTAAAGTCTTTGATAACCATTAAAGGCTTCAAGTCTTCAACCACTTAATTTTCCAAAGTCTCCCAAACCATTAATGGTTAACTCAACCCTCTAGCATGATTAGAGACTTTCTCTAAACTCAACCTCCATGTAACCCAAGGGTCTCATCAAGCATTCATTGCTTTGACCATGATTATCTTTTAATCATTTGCACAAGAGTTTATCCTTGGATTAACTCTTAATCCAATGGGTAAGCCTAACTTAAAGCTTAACCCTTATCTCTAGATAACCATGAGGTCTTCTCAGGCATTTAATGTCTCCAACCCCTTTTCTCACCCAACCCTAGGTTGACATTTGTCACCATTTTATTGGTGCAAATTGCAAACATGGATTCCCAACTTTCAAACTTGGCCCTTGATTAAACCTTTCAATCTTGGCCATCCATTGCCCTATTTTTGCTATAAATAGAGCTCTTATTCCTCCATTTTATCATCCAAGTTTGTAGTATCATACTTATGTTCAAATACATTCAAGCTTTCATTTCATATATGCTCATCATTTAGCCTCTCTTTTAACTAAGAATTAGTCTAAATATGCATGTTTAGAATACTTTCTTTATCATTTAGCTCAATCATAGACTAATATATCATGTTAGGATAGTATTCATACTAACCTTGTCATCTTATAGTTAGTTTATTGCATTTATAGAATCATGCATAGCTTAGAATGCATCTCATATTAAAACCAACAAAAAGTATCCCTCGTTCTTGCATTTGCCATCCCTAAACCATTTTGCTCAGTGATCTGAGAGCAAAAACATTGGTTTGAGGGACCGTGTAAGATAGAGAACCATGGGACCCACCTTGGGAAGTTGAGTGATACTTCATTACTCCATAGTTTGCACCAAGAAGTCCTGTGGGTATGTGAGCAAGGCTCCATAGAACTTCATTTTTCACATTTCAAGTTCTATCGACCCACTTTTCCCGCATACACTAATTATTGATGATTATTTTAGAATGTGTTGGGTTACTTTTCTCAGAGAGAAATCAAAAGCACTTGGAAAGTTCAAACTATTCAAAAGAATCGTTGAAAATCAAACCGGTAAGAAAATCAAATGTTAAAGTTTAGATCAAGGAGGAGAATTCACATCTAAGGACTTTAATACATTCAGTGAAGTGAATGGAATCAAAAGACAGTTATCAGCACCTTAGACACCACACTAGAATCGAGTTGTTGAAAGGAAAAACAAAACTATCTTGGATGCAAGAAGAAGTATGTTATCAGAAGCAAATCTACCACAGGTGTATTGGAGAGAGGTAGTTAGCACTGCTGTCTATACTTTCAACAAAGTTCACATCAAAAGTGAAACTGGTAAGACCCCTCATGAACTATGGTTTGGTAATACTCCTACTCTTAAGTATTTCATAATTTTTGGTAGTACATGTTATATTAGAAGAGATGAGTATATTGACAAATTTGATCCTAGAAGTGATGAAGGAATATTTCTTGGTTATTCATCTAAGAGCAAGGCATATAGATGTTTTAATAAGAGGTTGCAGAAAATTGTCGAGAGTATAAATGTAAAGATTGATGAACAATTCAGAGGAACTTCAAGGTATATAGACTCTGAACCGGCAACAAAAATTGTGACAAATGAACCTATAATGAATCCACCAGTACAGAATGAAGATCCAGTTACCCCGGTATCATTAGAAGATTCCACAATAATTGAAGAACAACAACAAACTAAGACACCCCGGTATGTAAGATTGAATCATTCTAAAGATCAGATAATTGGAAACAAATTTAAAGGAGTTATGACAAGAGGAAGATTGACAAATGAAGAGGTATGTCTTATTTCTCAAATTGAACCATCATCTATCAATGAGGCATGTGAAGATAAATTTTGGATTAAAGCTATGGAAGAAGAATTAGGACAAATTGAGAAAAATAATACTTGGACATTAGTTCCCCGGCCTAAAGATAAAAATGTAATTGGAAACAAATGGGTATTTAGAAACAAACTTAATGAAGATGGTAAGGTTGTCAGAAATAAAGAAAGACTAGTATGTAAGGGATCTTCTCAGAAAGAAGGAGTTGATTATAATGAAACCTTTGCACCGGTAGCCAGAATTGAGGCAGTTAGATTATTCTTGGCTTTTGCAGCTTACAAGGACTACAAAGTTTATCAAATGGATATTAAATGTGCATTTTTGAATGGAGATCTTGAAGAGGAAGTATATATTGAACAACCTGATGGATTTTATTTGATAGATGACAATGATATGGTTTGCAGGTTAAGAAAAGTTCTGTATGGATTGAAACAAGCCCCAAGAGCTTGCTATGCAAGGTTGGATAAATATCTTTCGAAGATTGGTTTTACTAAAGGAAATGCAGATAACAATTTATATTACAAAATAACTAATGATGAAATCTTGATTATTGAAGTATTTGTTGATGATATAATCTTTGGAGGAGAAGATAGATTATGTAAGGAATTTTCTATTAAAATGCAGCAAGAATTTGAAATGTCTATGATTGGAGAAATAAAATTCTTTTTAGGTTTGCAGATGTCATAGATTGATAAAGGTATATTTTTGAGTCAATCCAAGTACTTGAAAGAATTACTAAAGAAATTTGGGATGGAGAACTCTAAACCGGTAAGCACACCTATGACTACAAATGACAAATTATCTCAAAGAGATGAATCTACACCTGTTAATCCAACTAGATACAAATCTATGATAGGAGGTTTACTATATTTGACACAAACCAGGCCTAATATTATGAATGCAGTATGTATTGTTTCTAGATTTCAGAGTAATCCTAGGGAAAATCATGAATCAACAGTAAAAATGATTTTCCGGTACTTACAAGGCACAACAAATCTTGGATTATGGTATCCTAAAGATGAAAATTTTGACCTATGTGCATACATAGATGCAAATTGGGCAGGAGATGTGGATGATAGAAAAAGCACCACTGGAGGAGTATTCTTTCTTGGAAAGAGATTAGTTTCTTGGTTGAGTAAGAAACAGAGTTGTACATCTTTATCAACAGCAGAATCAGAATATGTTGCAGTAGCAACTAACTGTACATAGGTATTATGGCTTAAGCAAATGTTGAAAGACATAAAGGTAAAATGCAAGGAACCCATTACTATATATTGTGATAACACTGCAGCAGTTGATATATCTAAAAATCCAGTATTACATTCTAAAACAAAACATGTTTCTATCAAACTGAATTTTCTAAAGGAAAAAGTTGAAGAAAAAGAGATAAAACTGGTTTATGTGAATACTAAAGAACAACTTGCAAATATTTTCACAAAACCTTTGCCTAAGGAGACTTTTGAATATCTCAGAGATCAGCTTGGAGTCATACCACCACCGGTAGAGACTTAGATAGTTGATGATTGTCATCAACCGATAGAATTAAAAGACATCTTTTATTCCGGTATTTGATGAGGAAGCTACTTCTCAGGGGGAGTAGTTGGTATTTTGTATGGACTTGAATTTTGTAGCTTTGACATTTGATGTCAAAGGGGGAGAGATATCTATGGAAAAACACATTATTTTTTGAAAAATGATTGGTATTAATCTTTGGATAAACACATATTGCTCCCAAGGGGAGAAATTGTTGTTTAAGGGAGATTGATTGGTTTTTGATATTTGGCATTTATGTTTTGGCACTTTGATGGTTTTTCCATCTTGTGTTGTCATCAATGCCAAAGGGGGAGATTGTTGGTATTTTGGTATGGTTTTGTCATTGATGTCAACACCTACTGAAAACAAGCACTTTGGAGATCCAACAACATTCACCGGCAAGCAAGTAACTATTGCATAGTTACTGGTATATGGTTCACCGACAGGATATAATGTTCACCAGTATTTGGAATGATATGGAAGACACTTGGTAATGTCAAAAACATCATGTGGACACTTTGTTTTGAGGAATTAATCATTGGTATATTCATATTTGCATATTTGCTTTTATCGGCAAATAGGTCCAGGTTATCTAGGGTTGCACCGACAGGTTTATCTTTTCCAGATTAGCATGGAACGCTATGGAGATGATTTGTTATTGATGTAAATGCATTAAGCCGACATGTTTAATTGGTTATTGCATTAGAAATGATATTGTATGTAAAATGATTTTATTGTAATATCTTGTAGAGCCGACCTACTAAAATTGGTCTTAGGGTATGATATATATGTAAGATTTTATTTGTAAGATCAAGTGTGGAATGCAAAAAAAGAATTGAGTGAAGGTATATGTGAGATCAAGCAGAGGTATACATGAAGACATCATTTGAAGGTGAAGTTAGGTTTTTATAGAAGCATATCAACATTACACCGGTACTGAATCTAGCATATGAAGATGCTATTTTGTGTGGTACATTCTTATTGGATTTAACCATCCAACTGTAGTCAGTGTGACTCCCATTTTGTGATTGAGCAGTGAGCTCTAGGCTGTTGGCCTTTCTACCTGTGCAGACCCCATTATGTACACTTACTATCTGTAGTAGTATCATCTAATTGTGGGTAAGGTTTCCCACCGTGGTTTTTCCCCTTACAGGGTTTCCACGTACAAATATTGGTGTTATGTGTTGTGGATGACTTTATGTTTATGTTTCATGCATTAATCCTTATCGGTATAGTAATTTACTGTTAACACTACCTACCGATATACTTAACTAGTTTACCGGTATTAAGCATTAAGTTGGTTAATTAGTTTTTGGTTTGAATTTATTAGACAACTGATTCATCCCCCCCTCTCAGTTGTCTCCGGGGCCTAACAATTGGTATCAGAGCCTAGTCTTCTTTTGCAGAAGTTTAACAACTTGAGGAGATCCAATGTCTACTAATTATTTCAGGAAGGATACTCCTAAACTTGATGGAACCAACTATGGGATATGGAAGATCAGAATGGAGACACATTTGAATTGCATTGGTAAAGACATTTGGGAAGTTACTAAGAATGGTTATACTATTGCTATAGCTGGTCAAACTGCTCCAACTACCTTAGCTAAAGATGAAGAGAATGATTGCAAAGCAAGAGAAACACTTTTGAGTGCATTATCAGATCAACAAATCATGGGATTATCAGATAGGTCTACTGCTAAAGCTATTTGGGTTCATTTGGAAACACTGAATGAAGGAGATTCCACAGTCAAGATTGCAAAACTTGAAAGCTTCCGAGTCAGGTATGATCATTTGAAAATGGAAGAAGATGAAAGGATTTTTGCTTTTATGGAAAGAGTAAATGGAATTGTTTTGGGTATTAAATGTTGTGGACGAACTTTGAGTGAGGATGAAATTGTTTCAAAAATCTTAAGAGGTTTGCCACCAGCATATAAAATAAAGGTTACTACTATAAATGAGTTGAGAACAATGCCTAATACATCAGTAACTAGGGATACATTGATTGGAAAACTTTCAGCCTTTGAAGTTGAGGAATTTGGTCTTGTTGCTACTATAAAGACAAATTTGGCCTTTAAAGCATCAACATCATCAACTCCATCACTTGAAAAATAAGACTAGAGAGCCTTTTATGCAAGAGAACTTGAAGAATCTACTGCATCATTCTTGAAGATGGAGTTATTCCCCTAACAGATATAGCTAATCTTCCTCCTAAGGAAGAAACCCAACCCATTCCTATGGATGAAACTATGCCTTCTCCTTAGAAGAACAATAATATTCCTTCTAAGGTTAAACCTATACCTCCTCCTCATGATGGACTTGGTCTCCTTCCTACAACAAATATTCCTCCTTTATATGGTGTTGTTCCACCTCCTTCCTTTTATAGACATAAGAGACTTGCCTCTCCTCTTTTTCAACCTAAAAGACCTTAACCTAAACCTTGAACTACCAAAGATAAGAATATTACACCTCAAAGAAATATTCCTCCTTCTTAGGCTTTCGCTAAGACTCAACGAAATGGTTGTGTGAGAGAACTTTGATGAAAACATCGTGCTAGAGCTCGTGAAGCTGTTTCTTAAACTATTCAATCTCCTAAAACACCAAAAGATGACATAATTCCTTTTTCTCCTAAGAAAGATGTTGAACCTAAATCTCCAAATCATAAGTTGCAAAAAACATGTTATGGTTTTACTTCTATTCATGTTAGAGCTCCTCTTTTTATAAATATTGATGAAGAAGTGGGTGAAAATGTTATTCATGATGAAAATACAACTCCTAATGCTTCTGATAGTAAATATGAATATGTTGATGTTGATAAACATTTATCTGCAGAATTTTCAAAAGCCTTAATCCTAGCTCCTCGAAACAGACAAAGTGACTTAGCACATGAGCATAGTCCTTGTTTGGATCTTGTGATAGCTCCATCTACTATGCTCAATGTCGCTCCTCTGGCGTTTTTCCCACCTTCCCAAAATAATGATTAGCAATATTGGGAGGTGGATGTCGTGCTAAAATAGTTGCATTAGTACTATAGATCCTTTCCCTCTCTCCTTTCTTGTTCTTTTGTGACCATTCTTCTATGTGTATCCCTATTATTCTATTTGTTGTCCCTAGTGATGTCTACTTGAGGACGATGCAAAGTATTGAGATTTCTTTTGGTCTCTTTCATGTTGACTTAAAAGACAAATGTGTTGCCTTTCTTCCAAGGTGGTTTCATTTCTTTGGGGAATGAGGACTAGTCTATGCATATATATACATGATATACATGAGTTATCATACTGACCCTGAGGAAAGTGAAGCCACCTCATGCTTTGTATTTTGTGTTCATTATCCTTGGTTTTATTCCTTGATTGGGGGCTCAATCCTTGCGATAATGTGCTCCCTCTCTTTCTCTCTTTTAGGTGTATCCTACTTTAAAGCAATCTCTCCCGATAAGGCGCACACAATTGCTTTAACGTGGGGGCATACACTCTGCTCATATTTTCCTTCTTGATAATTAAATTTACTTAGTGAACTTGGCTTTATTTTGTAATTTTTGGTATCCTTTCTTTTCATGACTCATAGTGAGGGGAACTTTACTATTTTCAATCATGGTCCTCCTTCCCGTTCTCCCCTTTTACTTTGTCAATTGAAGTTTGATGCAGGAGCACCAGTGTAGTTCTTTCCGGTTGGGTAGTTTTCAGTGGAGTTGCTTGAGAGCATGGAATTTCTTCATGTTTGAGTGTCTAGCATGGCATTTCTTCCCTTGTGTTTGTGGTCTTTATCGTATCTGAGTTTCATGGTAGTTGGTTTGGTTTTTGGTGAGTTATTGATTCCGGTATTGGCCTGGTTGATATGTTCTTACTGGTTAGTCTGGCAGTATGTTGAGCGAAGTTGGATCAGGTTGCGGTTGACCTCCATGACTTGTGGATCGTTGAAAATGTTACTTTGGGCCTTGGTTGGTATTCCCGGAGGTCCGCGTATCATTTTTTTCTTGTGTTCGTTCTTAGTGATTTGAGTCGACGTGTTACCGTTGCACATTTCATGAACCGGTTGGTCTTTGGGCCGACTTGATTGAGTTGTAATCATTTGCAGATGGTATAAATGGAAGCTGGTGAATCATTTGAGATGATAGAAGTTAGAAGATTGAAGATAGAGTTTTGAGATCGTGCGAAGATGTAGATCCAGTAGGATTCTGATGCGGTTGGACTGAAGCCAGAAGGTTGAGGTTCGGATCAGGGTAGAATCGACAAAATATCCCTGAAAGTTGATATGATTTGTGGATGATCTACGGATCTTGTAAATTGTGTTGTAAGCATTTCATTGAATCCTCGACTGTGATCCAACATGTGACATGTGTAATTATTCAAACTGTTATAAGATTTATTCAAACTGTTTATTGGTTATGTGTTCTGTTATGTTATCGGTTGTTCTTTCTACTATTTCTGGCATCTTGATACCAATTACTAGTATATATTGCATGGTTTATGTGTTAGGCTACAAGGTTGGGTTGTTCTTCATTGGATCTCCCTCCCTTGACTACGTCAAATGGTATCAAAGCTGGTTTGTGAACCTGTTGTCTGACAAAGTGTTGTTTGTGCACTGGTTGGTTGGAGAGAAAATTGAGGCAACTTGTGGACTTGTTTAGATCGTTGAACGTGAGGAAGAGTAGGGTTCGCATGTAGACCGCCGATCCTAAAGCTTGAGCTTGAGGTAGTTAGTGGGTGGAGACTTGAATAGATTGTCGATTGAGGCATGCCACTGTTTGGACCGGTAGATCGCCATGGAGAGGCAACCAAAAGCTGTAGTCAGATTGCCAAATGTGAGGCAAAGCAGGGTTCACATGTAGACCATCGATCCTACAACTTGAGCTTGAGGTAGTTAGTGGGTGGAGACTTGAATAGATTGCCGATTGAGGCAGGCCACTATTTGGACTGGTAGATTGCCGTGGAGAGGCAACCGAAAGCTATAGTGAGATCACCAAATCTCCTGAGGTAGTTGAAAGTACCTTTTGATAGATCTTCGAACCAGATCAAGTGATAAGACTCACTTCTCAATTAACCTCGAGAGTCTGATGCAGAAGCACCGGTCTAGTTCTTACCGGTTGGGCAGTTTTCAGTGGAATTGCTTGAGAGCGTGGCATTTCTTCATGTTTGAGTGTCTAGTGTTGTGCTTTTGGTTTTATTCCCTTGTGTTCATGGTCTTTATCGTGTTTGAGTTTCATGGAAGTTGGCTTAGTTCCTGGTGAGTTATCGATTTCAGTATTGGCCCAGTTGATATGTTCCTATCGGTTAGTCTGGTAGTATGTTGAGCGAAGTTGGATCAAGTTGCGGTTGACCTCTGTGACTTGCAGATCATTGGAGATGTTGATTTGGGCCTTGGTCAGTATTCCCAGAGGTCTACACATCATTCTATGCTTGTGTTTATTCTTAGTGATTTGAGCCGACATGTTACCGTTGCATGTTTCATGAACCGTTTGGTCTTTGGGCCGACTTGATTGAGTTGTAATAATTTGTAGACGATATAAGTGGAAGCTAGTGAATTTTTTGAGAGGATAGAAGTTAGAAGATAGAAAACAAATTTTTGATATCGTGCAAAGATGTAGATCCAACAACATTCTGATCCAGTTGGACTGAAGCTGGAAGGCTGAGGTCCGGATTAGGGTAGAACTGACATACCATTCCTAGAAGCTGATATGATTTGTGGATGATCTGTGGATCTTGTAAATTGTGTTTTAAGAATTATTTGAATCCTGGATTGCGATCCAGCATGTGGCATGTGTAATTCTTCAAACTGTTATAAGATTTATTCAAACTGTTTGCCAGTTATGTGTTCTGTTATGTTACCGGTTACCGATATATCTTGCATGGTTTATGTGTTAGGCTACAAGGTTGGGATGTCCTTCATTGGATCTCCCTCCCTTGACTGTGTCAAAGTCATAATATCCTTAGTCCAATGGGGGCTTGGTGTGTCTTGCCTCCTTGACATGGTGAAAGTCTTTCAATCTTGTTTCCTTGTACTTTACCAGTAGTATCGGTGTACACTTATACTCTCATTAAATTGGGGGATAAATGTAGAGTCATAAAATTGAGACCCTTGCAATTTTCAACCACATTTGGGTCTTTTCATTAGCGGATGAATCCCTAAGCCTTATGGGAGACCCAAGACATGCTCAAGACATAAACAACTTGCATTTTCCATCATGCTGCACTGCCTATTGTCATTGCCTATCCTAAATTAGGGCAGATCAAGGGTATGACACCCATGGCCCCACTAGGATAGGGGCATTGCACCCTTGTCCTACCCCTATTATGGGCCCCCTTTGCTCCTATCTTGCATTGGGCTTGTCAATAGTTGAGCGGGAAAAGTTTTCCTATGTCAGCCTAAGACAGGAAAATACCTAAACACCCCTAATTGGCAAGTATATAAGGAGCACTTCCCCTATGATTTGTATAAGCGAAGCGAAGTTGATAAAGTGAAGTGATGATAAGTGACAACAAGTTGATCATAAAGAGAAATCAAGTGCAAGCATTTAAGCATTCATTTGAACATTGATAATTTCAAATCTCCTTTTAAGGCTAGGTGTTGCATTCAAGTCAAGGATTCAACCATTGAAGAGGAGATCTCTATCAACACTCAAGACATCCTATTTTACATATCCTTTCAAGCAAATTCATCAACATTTTCAATTACATCCCCTTCTTGAGGTAGATTTTACTTCAAACATTTCCTTTCATTTACTTGCAATATTTTTTTCAATCACTTGGTTAATTCCAAAATGGGGTTTGACTTGAAGGCAAATCCCTAATCCCAACAACATTTTCTTATCTTTCCTGTGTGTAGGTTGTAGGTGCACAACTGTAATTGCAAGTTTAGGCTTCATTTTCAAAGACAGAAACACCCTTTTCGATGCGTGGACGTTTCAGAGGACCAAGTGCAACATCAACTCGATCACTGCAACTTTTGCTCAGATTCTTAGGGAAGCTTCGTCTCGACATTGTACTGCTAATTCCAGGTGCACAACTTCACCCCACATCTCTATCTCAAGATATAATTGCTTCTTTGTCATTTCTACACTTAGTCTCGCTTAATTCAACTAGTCTATTAAAAAAGAAGGTTAATTTAATTTCATAATACATTCCAAATTTCCTACAATTCACTTAGTATTCAATCTCTTTCCATTGGGATTGGATCTAGTGAATTCAACCCCTCTTTTAAATGTAATGTGTGTGAAAATTTGAAGGGAATCCTTTGTGAAACTTTCATCCCTCTTTTGAGGAGGGAAAAACTTTCCACTTGATCTCCCCTCATCACTTTTCACCATATTACACTTCCTTTCCATAACCCTCATTCTGGTAACCATCATGTTCTATTCTTTGGTAAAAATGTATGTCATCCCTCTAGTATAAACTAACATCTCTACTAGCTTCCTTTTATTTGTTTTGATTTGCACAAGGTCCTCTTCCTCTGGTATAGGTCATTCCTCCTTGAAATCTTCCACCTTGAAATCCTCCTCCTCTACCTCTTTTCTTTTGCTCATGTCTTTTATTCAATTTCTCCTCCACTTTCAAGCCATATTGGTAAGCTTCCTCAACACTTTGCAAATTTAGTAGACTGAGTTCATCTTGTATAGACATCTGCAACCCATTCAAGTATCTAGCGACTTGTTCAATCTCGTCATTAGTGTGTTTGACTCTGATATTTAACTTGTACAATGCTTCAATATATTCCTTCACATTGGATTCCTTCTGCTTTAGGTTCTACAACTTATGGAATAGATTCACTTGATAATTGGTAGGCATGAACTCTAATTTCAACTTGTTAACCATCTGCTCTCAAGATTTAATCTTCTCTTTATTTATCCTCTGTCTATCTATCTGCGAATATTCCCACTAAAGAGATGCATGTCCTTTCAACTTAGTGCAAGCATATTTCACTTTTTTCTCTTCAGTTGTGCTCTCAAATTCAAAATACTTTTACATCTCTATGATCCAATCAAGCAATTCATCTGAATGTAACATGCCATCATAATTCAGTGGGTTAAAATGTGGTCTAGTATTCACTCTTGTCAAGGCTCTTAGGAATCTCTCTTCTTTCAGATCGATCATCGGTGGATTTTCTCCTTCTTCTCTTGCCACCTCTTCTTCACCATCACTCACATCTTCAACATGTCGACCTCTTCTTTGGGCCATTTCAACAACTTCCAATCGGGCTGCAACTCCTCTCAACATTTTCATCACACTAGGGTCTTCATTTCCATGCACTCCAACACCTTTTGCATTTCCTCTTTGGGCCATCTTTATGCCAGTCCTTTGCAGCTGTAGGCTAGATCCTCAATCCGCCACTCCACAAAATAATATTCTTACAAAATACCGCAATCACCAGAACAAAAAATCGCTCTAATACCACTTGGTGTAGTCACAACAGGAGAGAGTCCTCAAAGAAAATAGTCTGGACTGTGTAACAAGAGAAACACAATAGAAGAAACAAAATGTGATGGAGGCGATGCTAAATTAGACTTTTATTATATCAAAGAATTCAAATACAAATCGACTAGCAACATGCAGGCTTATAGGTTTGGCACCCAGGCCCGATGACAAACATGCTCAAAATACAATATCCAGGCTCAAGAAATAATACGAGCCAACTCTAGATTTTCTATTCTTCTGATTAATCTTCTATGTTATCTCTCTCTCTTCTAAATGCTCATTTACATTAATTTATATAATATTAATAGCTCTAGGATGATCCTTATTGGCCGAAGATAAAAAAAAAATTGCCGATGAAGAAGGTGTAACTGTAACGTCCTAAAATTGCGACACTTGCAATTTCGACTACATTTGGGTCTTCACGATGGCGATGCAACACTGAACCTGAATGGAGACCCCGAAACTTGTTCATGACATCAAAAACTGCATTTTTTAGCACCCTGGCCTAATCCTCCTTGCACCTCGCTGTCCCTGGAGGTGGGACCATGGCGCCCAGCGCCCTGGTCCTTGGCCCTATTTTTGGGCCCGGTCTCTTTTGGGTCTCGGGTCTTTATGTTTGCAAATTGGAAAATAATCTTCCTAGGTCGGCCTAAGGTCGGAAAAATCAGTCTATCAACCCTAATTGACAAGTATATAAACTACATTTCCTCTCCCATTTTGGTAGATGAAAAAAAGGTGGAAGTGATATTCAAACATTCAAACATTCAAGCATTCAAGCATTCCTTCAAGCAATCGATCATTCTAAGTCTCCATTCAAGGCCAAGTGTTGCATTCAAGACAAGGATTCAACCATTGAAGAGGAGATCACATACAACATACAACATACAACAACAATTACACCTTCACATGTAAGAATACAAACATTCTTACAACAAGGTATTGGTACTTTATTACATTACAATCATTTACATTTACAGCATTCTCATTTCTTGGTTAATCCAAAACCGGGGTTTGACCTAAGGGCAAACCCCTAATCCCTAACCCCCCAATCGTCCTCTCTTTTCTGTGTGTAGGTTGCAGGTATGCGGCTGTAATTGAAGATCTGGAATCCTTGTGTAGAGACGAATAGATCTCCCTTCGTTTCGCGGATTTTTCGGAGGACTGTGTGCACGCCGGGCGCCATCGTCCCTTCAAATTTCGCTCAAATTTGTAGGATAGTGCCATCTCGACATTTTACTGTTAATTCCAGGTCCGCAGCTTCATCCCATATTCCTATCTCTGTTTATAAGTGAATCTTTCTCACTTTTCATGCGTTCCTAGCTTAATCCTTCTATCTACATTCTTTACAAAAGAGGGTAGCCTTGTTGTCTTAACCCTTGAAACTCATTTAGAATCCAATATTGCATTGTGTGGGTTTGGATCTTGTGGGTTTCAACCCCTCTTTTGAATGTAAAGTCTCCCCTAAGTGAAAACCGTCAACCCTAGTGACCTCCTTTCTCTCTCCTTGGAGTGGTGGGGGGAACACTTAGGGTTTGATCGCGGTTTTCCGCTTTACATTTTGGTGAACCCGACGTGAACATCCTTTCTGATTATTCATGGTTAGATCTGAAAATTGGATGCCTTGATTACATTTCCATGTTTGATCTTTTACAAATTTTAGAGGTTAACTGCATAAAAACCCTAAATTTTCTTTTTAGTAATTAAGCTTGTGAAATGTCTAATTGTTAATGCTTGTTTCAGATCTACTCTTCTATTGCAAATTATCAATTCATATTTGTGCTTTAATTCTGAAAATTAAGGGGTTAAGTGTCAAAACCCTAATTTTTAAAACCCTCTTTGTTCAACCTTTGACTAATAATTTTACTGATCAAAACATCTCCAAATCAGCTGTAACTTTGGATTCCGCAACAAAATCATAATATCTTTCATCCCTGAAAATTTGGACCATGTGCACCCCGAGCACCATTATCCCCGACATTTTTTCCAAAATTTCGGGAGCTAGATCTTACTGTATTTTTCTGCTAAAATTCAGAATTTTGGCTGATTTTATCAATTACAACACTTTCAAAATTAAAGTCAAAGTTGGTCTAGTGATTGCTTGGATTAAGGCTTCTAATCATTCAAAAATTGTTGAAATTGAAATTTTGTGTCAAAATTGTGTTCTTACTGTCCTAAATCTGAAAAGTGTGTCGGCATTCATTCGAAATTTCAATGCTTTATTCAAATTCTTGCAATTTGTGACTTTTGAAATTAAGTGTTTAATTACACCAACTTTGATTTCCGCTTTCAAAATTGAATTTTGCATGAAATTGAGTCAACTTTTAAAATTCAAAACTTGCATTGCTCTTAGTATTCCCTCTAAAATCATAAAATTCAAAATTTCAGTTTCCCTCTCTTTTTCAAAATTCAAAATTTGCATTTTTCAACAATCTTGGTAGGGTTCAATTTTGAGATTACAACTTTAATTTGGCCTATCTACAGATCGTAAAATTGCTCAATTTTTTCAGATTAGCTTTAAAATCATCATAACTTTCATCCCTGAAAATTTTGAAAAAAGTTGCGAGGACCGTGTGCACCCCGAGCGCCACGGTCCCTGACATTTTTTCTGAAATTTCGGGAGATTGTTGTGATTGCATTTAACAACTTAAATCTAGGAGATTGGCTGATTTTATTGAAATTTGCTACCTCTAAAATTCAAAATCTTCTCTCTCTCTTTAGTGCATGAGTTTTACAACAATAAGCCCTACTTACACTATTCCCGTTAGATGAAGCCTTAGAATTAAGTCTTTCCAAGGTTTAATTACCGAGGAGATGGAACCTAATTTGAATAGCCTTTTTAACGAGGACACGGGTAATTCCTCTAATCCTCCTAATGATGAAGAAGCTCTCCATGAGGTTTCTGTAGAACAACTTTTGAAATTGGATAACCAATTTGATGATTTTCAGCAATGGATGTCTCAAGAGTATCCTGATAGTCAAGCTCTTTCATTAATTGAGGGTCTAAAACGTATGGTTCAAAGTGATAAGAATGGAATTGATATTTTGCGTGGTATTGCACACATCGTGGATTCGAATGTGATGCCTATTAAGAGTTGTGCTGAAACTTTAGGTTATACACAACCTCCCACTCAAGTTAATCATTCTATTCCTTTGACAACTTCTATTGCTAGTATACCTACCTTTACATCAAACATAATGACTACTTCTATACAAGACATTCCACCTATGATCACTAGTCATGGGGGCAATCTTTCTTCTTCAATTAACCCCCTTCCTTCATTCAATCCGACTTCTTCATTCATTCCTTCAATGAGTGTCCCTATTACATCTCCACAAATGAACATGACGCAAGGGGGCAATTCATTTAACCATTCCATTCCTCCTTGTAGTGCTCCTCTTTTCCAATCATCTCCTATGACTAACTATCATAGTGTCCCGCCACTCAATCAATACCTTCTTTCAATAACATAATACCTCCATCTCAATCTAACACGTCTAATATGAATTCTTCGACTGAAGTGACCATTAACAATCTTGCACAAACTTTCTCTTCTTTATAGCAACAAATTGCTTCTATGAATCAATCTAAGTTTAGTGTGCCCACATTTGATGTTGCAAGCCCACTTTCTCTTGACATTGTTCGAGCTATCCCTCCTAAGCATGTTGAAATCCTGCATTTGGAGCTTTATAATGGTAAAGGTGATCCTCTAACACATGTTAAGACTTTTCAAACAATATGTACCGATTTTGCTTATGACCAAAGGTTGCTTGCAAAACTGTTTACTAGGACATTAAGAGATAAAGCCCTATAATGGTACTGCTCATTGCCTTCTTATTCTATTACTTCTTTCGAACAACTTGCAAATGATTTCATTCAACAATTTCAAAACAATATAAGTCCTAAAGTTACTTTGATTGATTTAATGCATTTTAAACAAGGTGTTAAAGAAAAAGTGACTGATTTCATTGGTAGATATAAGAATTTGTATGCTCAAATTTCTTTTCCAATGCCTGACAATGATATTCAAAGAATCTTTATTTCTAATTTACAAAAAGATTTTAGAGAAAAACTCCTATTTTCTGAGTTTACTTCTTTCCAACAGTTGTGTGCAACTCTTCACAATTATCAACTGACTGTGAGCCAAATGGAAAAAGCAAATCCTATGGCTCCGAGTGATAAGGGTGATAGTAGTCAACAACCATTTGGAAAGTTTAAACCAAACAGAGAGTCCATTAAATTCAATGAAAACATCATCAACAACAATGTGAATGCAGCATCAGGTGTGCCTCCTATTTCTAAGTTTTTCAAGAAAGAAAGAAAGTTTACTCCTTTGAATGAATCATTGCATAGTATTATGAATAAGTTATTGGAACAAAATGTGCTTACTCTCCCTCCTATAAGGCAAATCGATCCTACAAAGATTAATTCACCCTATTTTGATAACAAATCTTTCTGTCAATTTCATCGTCAACCTGGGCATGATACTGAAAAATGTTTTGCTTTAAAGGGTAAAATTCAAGATTTGATTGATAATAATACTATCTCTGTTTCTAGAGTGAATGATAAAGGCAATACATCTGTAGCTCCTCCTAACCAAAATCTTAAGATTTTTACTGATCCATTACCTTCTCATACCTCTAATGTGATTGAGACTAATGATTCCTCTTTCTTATCTGATGGTCTTGTGTCTATGACTCCGAATGTGATTAAATTTGTAGAGCAGCAAGAAAACCCTAAGAACCTTCCATCACATTTGATTCTAATGAAACTATCAGGGCACCTGATGGTCCTTTATACATAGTTGCAAAAGTCAAGAATACACCTTGCCGTGGAGTGCTTATTGATCCTGCTTGCATGGTTAATGTTATTACTGAAGAATTCCCTTTTACTTTGCAATTGAATCTAGTGATCTATGACAAAATAGATGTAATTGTGAAATTATTTGATGCATTTTCTTCTCCTGCAATTGGTTCTATTACATTACCTATTGAGGTCCATAACAAATCCCTTGATGTGAACTTTGCTATTTTTCCTTCATCTGAACAATTTCGTGTGAAGCTAGGCTATCCTTGGCTATCTTCCATGAAAGCTATTGCTTCTCCTATTCACAAGTGTTTGAAATTTCCCCATAATGGTGAAGTTGTTACTGTCAATCATAGTCTCTTTAAACCAGCTGAAAGAACTTCTAGCGTTCCTATTGATTATTTTTGGCCTAAACAATTCCAATCTCTTCCTCCGCGAAGTGATCATGTTTTCAAATCTTATCAAAAGTGGAAAACAGATATGATCCTATCTCTAAGCGATCCTAGAACACCCAAACTTGATATTCCTATCGTTCTTGAGAAGGAAGTTCTTCCTTTGAAAGATAAAACTAATGTCTTTCCTCAAGAAGATTCCCAACCCATTCCTATGGATGTGACTAGGTCTATGTCTAATAAACTTTCTAAAAGTAGACCTATACCTCCTCATCATGATGGACTGGGTCTCCTTCCTAAACCAAATATTCCTCCTTTATATGGAGCAGTTCCTCCTCCTTCCTCTTACAAAGAGAAGAGACCTTCTTCTTCTCCTATTATCCAGCCTAAGAGACCACAACCTAAACACCCAAGTGATAAGGATGAGAACATTCCTCCTCCTCAATCTCCTCAACTTCCTACTAAGACTAGACGAAATCGTTCTGCGCGTGAACGTCGATGAAAGCGTCATCTTAGAGCTCAAGTAGCTGCTTCTCAAACTTTGAAATCTCCAAAAACACCTTCAACAAGCATTATTCCATTTTCTCCAAAATCTCCTAAACATAAGATGCATGATGGTTTTGATCCTGTGCGAGTTAAAGATCCTATTTTTATAAATCTTGATGATGATATAGATGAAAATGTTATTCATGATGGAAATGTTATTTCTCTTTCTTCTGATAGTGAACATGAATATGTTGATGTTGATAACCATTTATCTAACGAATTTTCTAAAGCACTTATCGTAGCTCCTAGACAAGAACAACGTGGCTTGGAACATGAACATAGCCCTTGTTTGGATCTTGTGATAGCTCCATCTGCTGTGTTGGATGTTCCTCCTCTAGCGTGTTCCCTACCTTCCTGAAACATTGATCGGCAAGATCGAGGGGTAGATGACGTGCTAGACTAGTTCATTAGCATAGCAGACTCTTTCCTCCTCTCCTTCTTTTGTTACTTCTTCTATGTGTTATTCTCATTCTTCTATTTGTTGTCCTTAGTGTTGTCTACTTGAGGACGATGCAAAGCATTGAGATCTCTTTTGGTCTCTCTCATGTTGACTCAAAAGACACATGTGTTCCCTTCTTCTAGGTGACCTTCCTTGATTGGGGAATGAAGAACAATTATGCATACATACATATGATATACATGAATTATCATACAGCATACTGACCCCGAGGAAAGCGAAGTCACCTCATGCTTTGTGTTTTGTGTCTATTATCCTTGGGTTTATCTCACACTTGGGGGCTAAATCTTTGTGATAACGTGCTCCTTTCCCTTCTCATTTCTTATGTGTATCACTACCTTAAAGCAATCACCCCCATTGAGGCGTGTGCGATCACTTTAACGTAGGGGGTCATACACCCCGTCTATCCCTTCAGGATACTTGAAAATTTCTTGGCGAACTTTTCCTTGAAAATTTTTGGTATTTCTCTTGCATGACTCATAGTGAGGGAACCTTACTACTGACAGTCATGGTTCTCCCTCGTGATCTTCCCTTTTACTTTGTCAATAGAAGTCGTAAGATCCTTAGTCCACTGGGGGCTTGGTGTATCTTGCCTCCTTGATGTGGTGAAAGTCTTTCAATGTTGTTTCCTTGTACTTTACCGGAAGTATGAGTTTACGCTTATACTCCCGCTAAAGTGGGGGCTCAATGTAACGTCCTAAAATTGTGACACTTGCAATTTCGACTGCATTTGGGTCTTCACAATGGCGATGCAACACTGAACCTGAATGGAGACCTTGAAACTTGTTCATGACATCAAAAACTGCTTTTTTCAGCACCCTGGCCTGATCCTCCTTGCACCCCGCTGTCCCTGGAGGTGGAACCATGACACCTAGCGCCGTGGTCCTTGGCCCTATTTTTGGGCTCGGTCTCTTTTGGGTCTCAGGTCTTTATGTTTGCAAATTGGAAAATAATATTCCTAGGTCGGCCTAAGGTCGGAAAAATCAGTCTATCAACCCTAATTGACAAGTATATAAACTACATTTCCTCTCCCATTTTGGTAGATGAAAAAAATGCGGAAGCGATATTCAAACATTCAAACATTCAAGCATTCAAGCATTCCTTCAAGCAATCGATCATTCTAAGTCTCCATTCAAGGCTAAGTGTTGCATTCAAGACAAGGATTCAACCATTGAAGAGGAGATCACATACAACATACAACATACAACAACAATTACACCTTCGCATGTAGGAATACAAACATTCTTACAACAAGGTATTGGTACTTTATTACATTACAATCATTTACATTTATAGCATTCTCATTTCTTGGTTAATTCCAAAACCGAGGTTTGACCTAAGGGCAAACCCCTAATCCCTTACCCCCCAATCGTCCTCTCTTTTCTGTGTGTAGGTTACAAGTACGCGGTTGTAATTGAAGATATGGAATCCTTGTGCAGAGACGAACAGATCCCCCTTCGTTTCGCGGATTTTTCAGAGGACTGTGTGCACGCCGGGCGCCATCGTCTCGTCAACTTTCACTCAAATTTGCAGGACAGCGCCGTCTCAACATTTTACTGCTAATTCCAGGTCCGTAGCTTCATCCCATATTCCTATCTCTGTTTATAAGTGAATCTTTCTCACTTTTCATGCGTTCCTAGCTTAATCCTTCTATCTACATTCTTTACAAAAGAGGGTAGCCTTGCTGTCTTAACCCTTGAAACTCATTTAGAATCCAATCTTGCATTGTGTGGGATTGGATCTTGTGGGTTTCAACCCCTCTTTTGAATGTAAAGTCTCCCCTAAGTGAAAACCGTCAACCCTAGTGACCTTCTTTCTCTCTCCTTGGAGTGGTGAAGGAACGCTTAGGGTTTGATCGCGATTTTCTGCTTTACAGTAATGTGTAGAGCAACTAGGTTTGCCTCCGCCAAAAGAATTCCTCTAGAAAATACATAGAATGAAGTGTGGACCTAAGGAAAGGTCAGCCATAAGCCAAAGACCTTTGGAGGCTAGAAATGAATCTCCACAAGCCACATAATGATCTATGAGATTCTCCATTAGTAGATAGGTCCAAGTGATTCCAATGCTCTGAGTTAGAAAATTGTCTCACATTCCGAAAGTGATAACTTGCCAAAAAAAGATCCAAATATCCCAAGAACTTAGGATAAGGTACATGAACATGTCCGCAAAACAAAATCCATCTCCACAAGATCTGGTACAAAAATATGGTTGAACGTAGAATGAAATACTGAAACTGCAAGATGAACTGAACAAAAGACAAAACAAAAAACAAACTGGAATGCAAATGTTTTTGGGTGATGCAAGATTGCCAAGAACCAAGGATGCTCCTACATCAAGAATAACTTCCAAGGATCAACCTAAAACAAATTTTACATGTGCCTAGGGAACCTATTGTTGGAATGTGATGCCATTCGGCCTTAAAAATGCTAGATCAACTTATCAAAGAACTATGACAATCATCTTCCATGATTTCATGCATACACTGATGGAAGACTATGTAGATGACCTACTTTATAAATCACTCACTAGAGACAGTAATTTGGGCATCTTAACCTTGATCTTTGAAAGGATGGAATAGTACAAACTTAGGCTCAACCCTAAGAATATTTTTTGTGAGTTACATCAGGAAAACTCCTAGGATATATTGTTTCTCACCGTGCATTGAAGTAGATCCAACAAAGGTGAAGGCTATTGTGGACATGCCTCTCGCATCAAATCTAAAATAGTTGAGAAGTTTACAAGAAAAACTACAATCTATTAGAAGATTCATTGAATTATTGGTTGATAATGTCACCCCTTCTAAAATTGGCTTCACAAGGGAGTATCATTCAAATGGAACAAATAGTGCCAACAAGCTTTCTAGAAACTGAAAGATTATTTGTTATCTCCACTGGTCCTAATGTGTCCTATTAAAGGTAAACCATTCATATTGTACATATCAGTAACAACAACGACATTAGGAGCTCTCCTATCACAACACAATGAAGAAGGGAAAGAGAGAGTTGCATACTATATCACTTGAACTCTAGTTGGCTAAAAATTGAACTATACCATAGTGTAATAATGCATGCCTAGTAGTCTTTGCTACCCAGAAGCTAAGACATTACATGTTGAGTCACAAAATTTTTCTCATCACAAAAATTGATCCATTGAAATATCTAATCAAGAAAACAACACTCACTGGCCACCATGCTAAATGGGTTATGATGTTGAGTAAATTTGATACACACACACACACATATGTATGTATGTATATATATATGTATACAAATATATACATTTATCTATAGATATGTATATATATACATATACACATATCTATAGATATATGTATATATATATACACATATCTATAGATATATGTACATATATATGTGTGTGTGTATATATATATGTATATATGTATCTATTACATATATGTATATATATACATATATATATATATATGTATATATACACATATCTATAGATATATGTATATGTGTATATATATATATATGTATACATACATATATATACGTGTGTGTGTGTGTGTGTGTGTGTGTGTGTGTGTGTGTGTGTGTGTGTGTGTGTGTGTGTGTGTATGTATATATGTATATATATGTATATATGTGTATATACATATATATATGTATACATATATATATGTATACATATATATATGTATATATATGTATATATGTGTATATATATATATGTATGTATATATATATATGTAAACATATATATAAGTATATGTATATATATGTATACATACATATATATACATGTGTGTGTGTGTATGTATATGTATATATATGTATGTATACATGTATATATGTATATGTATATATATGTATGTATACATGTATATATGTACATGCATATATGTATATGTATATATATGTGTATATATATGTGTGTGTGTATGTATATGTAATTATATATATATATGTGTGTGTGTGTGTGTATATATGTATATATATGTGTATATATGTGTGTGTGTGTATTTATATGTATACACACACATATATATACATATATATGTACACACACACACACACATATACATATACATAGACACACACACACATATATATACATATACATATACACATCTACATATATATACATATATACATACATATAGTATGTAGACCGCAAGGCTATAAAAGGACAAGAAATAGAAGATCAATTGGTTGAAGCTCCTATCCAAGATGATCACCCATTATTATTTGATTATCTAGATGAATCCCTATTCAATGTCACATCTACTCCTGAATGGGAAATCTATTTTATGTCTCACATACACAACATGGCTTGAGGGTACGTATCATATTTCTAACTCCGCAAGGGGATGCAATCCCTAAATCATATAGAATTACTTTTCAATGCACAAACAATATTGTAGAATATGAAGCCCTAGTCAGGTGATTAAGAATTGCAGTACAGTGGGACATTAAAAATCTTAAAGTGTATGGTGATTCTCAACTGGTCATCCAATAAGCAAATGATGAATATGAGATAAAGGATGAGAAACTCATTCCTTACAAAAAGTTGGTTGATTTTTATAAAACAAGGTTTGTTATAATTACCTTCAGTCAGGTACCTCGACTACATAACAGACTTGTAGATGCTATGCCTACTATTACTTCCATTCTAGATATCCCACAAAATTTTTCTAAGTGTCAGTTCTTGGTCAAATAACTCTTGATTTCGACATTCGAGATTTCACAATTTGAACTCATGTGTGAAATTGTTGGTCCCAATTATCCTTGGTGCCAACATATCTACAACTACCTAAAGTCCCAAACATTACCTCCTAACCTCTCTAAAAACCAATGTTGCTCCTTCATACATGAAACCACTAGATATGTTATTATCGGTGACACCTTATACCATTGTTCTTTTGACCAAACCCTCCTCAGATGTATTGATTTTAATGAAGCTCAAACTGATCTACAAGAGGTTCATGATGGTATTTATGGGGGCCACTTCAATGGTTTAATTCTTGCTAAGAAGCTAACAAGAACATGATACTACTGGCCTACTTTGGAACAAGAAACTCACACTTTTGCAAAGAAGTTTTGGAAATGTTAAATTCTTGGATACCTGATTCATGCACCAACACAGAACTCTAGCCTATAATATCTCCTTGGCCTTTTTATCAGTGGGGACTTGACCTCATAGGAAATATTCATCCTACCTCTACCAATGGTCATAAATTCATTAGCACTACCATAGAGTACTTCACTAAATGGATTGAAGTTATTCCTATGACCTACATTATCAGTGTGCAGATTTCCAAGTTTATCCTAAATCATATCATATGCTACTATAGAGGCCCTTTGGTTATTGTTATTGATAATGGCCGCACTTTCAAAAAGCAAGGTGTTAAGGAACTCTATGAGAAGTTTCATATACAACACAACTTTTCCTCTCCTTACTATTTGTAGAGTAATGGTCAAGCTGATGCATCTAACAAAACCATCATAAAAATTATTAATAATCCCACCTTATGGGCATACCAAACTAGTATTCACACACCTACCAGTGCCACACCTTATTCACTAGTTTATGGTACTAAAGCTATCCTTCCTATTGAGGTTGAGATCCCTTCGCTAAGAGTCTCCTTCCATAATACCATTGATGATGAATAATATAGGGTATCCATATTGGATGACCTAGAAACATTAGATGAGTGATGCCAAACCACTCTAGCTCATATACAAGCATATTGGAATTGTCTCTGCTATAAATATAATAAGAAAGTCAAGGATAGGCACTTTGAAGTCAAAGACTTGGTGCTCAAGATGAATCCTAAGAATCGATAAGAAAGAGAGAAGCCAAGAAAATTTGAGCCTAATTGGATAGGTCCCTATCTATTCACTATAGCCTATGGATCTGGGGCTTCTTAGCTAGAAACATCAGAGAGTGAACCACTATCCAAACCTGTAAATAGGATGTATTATCGGAACCTGTAAACAACATGATCATGAAAAAAGTACAAAAAAACTGATATATGATCCTGAAAAAAGAACAAAAAAATAAAAACAAATAAATTGAGTATATATCTTGAAAAATAAAAGAAAATAGTAAAGAAAAATTAACTCACTCACTTGTGAAAACCTAGCAAATAGGTGCTTTGGGTAAGTAACATGGTGAAAACCTTACAAATAGGCGCCATATGTAGCAAATAATTTCTCCATCATCTATTGTCACTCTATCTAAATCTTATTCATATCCACAATATATTTCCCATCCATCTTTCCATAAACCTATTTATTCCTTTCTGGTCTGAAACTAGTCAATATTCATTGTCTTACCTTAGCAGAAACCAATCATTATATATATGCTCATTTTGCCCATTATATATAGTTTCACAAATTAGGGGTATCTCTTTTATTATGATTAATAGATGGAATCCTTTTTGCTATATGATCAAATAATGACACATTTACATAGAAAATTGTTCTGAACAAATCCTAAAAATTACAAAATGACCTGCAAAAATCTAAAAACATAACAAAATATCCTAAAAAATCTTAAAACATAGAAAAATGTCCTAAAATTTTTTACATAACATCCAAATAATGTCCTAAAAAACAAATCCAAAAACACGGGAAAATAGATCCTAAAGAAACTCTCCAAAAACATCAAATAACCACAAACCCTAAAAATTTGAAACAATCAAAACTCCAAAAACAATCATTTTTCTCTCATCAATAAACTTGTCCTTCATAAGAAACAAACATTTGAGTAGACATAGACAAAAAATATCGTAAAACATTATTCTTACCAAATAACACATTAACATATAAACTACCAATCAAATCAACAATCAAACAGATCAACTTGTCATATCAATCAACCTATCATCTAGCCCTACTTGACTATTACTTGTCTTATAAAGGGTGCAATATACTCGAAACCAGACTATATCCAAATTATATGGGGTATTTCATTCTTGAAACAAAACATCATGATCATCATATCAAACACAAACTATCAAAACTTTGGCAACAAGATCATAATGATTGTTGGATTGCTTAGTCTAGTGCGTCTTATCCTTCTTTGATTTATCTTTGATCATGTTCTTTGGGTGTTTGTGTTGAAATGTGGTGACTGATCAGCAAAGTACTGTACACTCAGCACGTATCCTCGCCGGGGTCATACACAAAATGCCGGGGTCATACTGGGCAGGGGTTCGGGGGCGGCAGCCCCCGAGAAAAGCGGGGGTTCGGGGGTGGCAACCCCCGAGAAATTTTTTTTTGTCGTTTTTCGTTGATGAAAACCGACATTGTAATAAAAACCTAAAAAAGGCCGACTTTGTTTGTTGCCCTAAAAACGCATGTTATAAGCGGCTGGGATGCTTAAGGCATTGTGAGGTTGATGTACTGTTTTTGCTGGATAATAAGAAAGATTGGACGGTTGTGTATGGTGGACGTAACCCATTCTGGGTGAACCACATTAAATCTCTGTGTTATCTGTGTCTCGTTTTATTTCTTTATCTTTTGTATTTAAATCTGCATATAATTGTTAGTTCATATTTGCTTCGGATCTGCTTGAAACCCTAACAATTGGTATCAGAGCGAGGTTTTCTGTAAATTGGCAGGACTTTCAGATTTGAGTGGGAGCAATGGAGGATTCCAAATTCAAGGTCGAAAAGTTTAACGGCCAGAATTATCAGTTATGGAAAATGCAGATGGAGGATTACCTGTATCAAAAGGATTTGTGGCAGCCATTGGAAGGAAAAGCAAAGAAACCGACCACAATATCAGATGAAGAGTGGGACATTTTAGATAGAAAGGCACTGGGATCCATTCGATTGTGCCTTGCATCGTCTGTAGCATTCAATATAATAGAAGAAAAAATGACTGTAGATTTGATGGCAACATTGGCTAAGCTGTATGAGAAACCCTCAGCTTCGAATAAGGTATTTCTTATGAAGCGTTTGTTTAATTTGAAAATGAGTGAGGGAGGATCTATAGCGGAGCACTTAAATGAATTTAATACAATTACCAGTCAATTATCTTCGGTAAAAATTACCTTTGCAGAAGAGGTTAGGGCTCTCTTGATTTTATGTTCTTTGCCAGAAAGCTGGAATAGCTTGGTTATGGCTGTAAGTAACTCTGTCTCTGGTAAAAATACTTTGGTATTTGATGATATTGTTGGTGTTATCCTAAGCGAGGAAATGTGAAGGAAAAGCACAGGTGAGACTTCAACATCATCGGGTAGTGTTTTGAATGTGGAGAACAGAGGAAGATCAAAGGAAAGAGGAAAAGGCCCTGGGAATGAGAAGTCACGAGGGAAGTCAAAGAAAGGACGCTCTCAATCTAGAGGAAAGAAAGATTGCTGGTACTGCGAAAGCCTGGTCATCTAAAGAAAGACTGTTGATCTCGGAAAAACAAAGAAGGAGACAAAAATGAAAATGACAGTAAGGAAGCTAATATTGCAAGTAATACTTTACAAGATGCTTTAATCTTATGTTTGGATAATGTTAATGATTCCTGGGTAATAGATTCTGGGGCTTCATTTCATGCTACACCCCATAGAAAATATTTTCTAGATTATGTTCAAGGTGATTTTGGACAGGTATATTTGGGTGATGATGAGCCCTGTCAAATTGTTGGAAAAGGAAAGATAAAGATCAAGTTGCAGAATGGTAATGACTGGTTTCTGCAGGAGGTAAGACATGTTCCTAATTTAAGAAGAAATTTAATTTCTGCAGGGCAACTAGGTAGTGAAGGTTGCATAGTTACCTTCTCAGACAGTATGTGGAAGGTCACTAAAGGATCATTAGTAGTAGCTAAAGGTGCAAAGGTAGGCACATTATATCTGTGTACTGGTAACACTTACTCTACCTTAGCTGCTACAGATAAAGTTACTGCAGGGACAACAACAATAAATGTTGCAAGAACAGATTCGATAATGTGGCACCATAGGCTTGGGCACATGAGTGAGAAAGGGATGAAAATCCTTCACTCCAAAAATCTATTGCCAGGACTAAAGAAGATTGATTTAGAGTTCTGTGAAAACTGTGTTTATGGTAAACAGAAAAGAGTCAGATTTCTTAAGGTTGGGAAAGAGAAGAAGAGTGAGAAGTTAGAGCTTGTACATTCAGATGTATGGGGACCGGCTCAGGTATCATCTCTTGGTGGCTCTTGTTATTATGTTATTTTTATTGATGACTCAACCAGAAAAACATGGGTATATTTCCTAAAACAAAAATCAGATGTTTTTGAAACTTTTAAGAAATGGAAAGCTTTGGTTGAGAATGAGACAGGAAAAAAGTTGAAGTGTCTCAGATCGGATAATGGAGGTCAGTATTGCAACAAAGCATTTGAAGATTACTGTTCCTTAAATGGGATTCGAAAGCAGAAGACAGTTTGCGGAACTCCACAGGAAAATGGTGTGTCAGAGAGAATGAATAGGACCATCATGGAACGTGCGAGGAGCATGAGATTGCATGCTGGATTGCCCTTACATTTTTGGGCAGATGCTGTACATACTGCTGTCTATTTGATAAATAAAGGACCTTCAACCCCTTTGGATGGTGGTATTCCAGAGGAGGCATGGACTGGTAAAAAGGTAAATTATTCTTTTCTAAAAACTTTTGGTTGCGAAGATTTTGTCCATATTGATAAAGAAAACAGAACCAAGCTTGATGCTAAATCTCAGAAATGTACCTTCATTGGATATGGGATAGATGAATATGGCTATCGGTTATGAGATTTTGAAAATAAGAAAATAATTAGAAGTAGAGATGTTATATTCAATGAGAAGGTTATGTATAAAGAATAGATGCAGGAAAACAAGCATGAACAGGAGAAACAAGAATATGTGGTGTTGGATGAGATTCCTGAAAATGAAATGCCACAGGTACCTGATGCTTAGCAACAACAGATTGTCCCACAAACTCCTGCAAGTGTTAGACGTTCTACAAGGACAAGTAGACCCCCTGAAAGATTTTCTCCTTCGTTGTATTCTATTTTATTAACGGATTCTGGTGAACCAGAAGAATATGAAGAAGCAATGCAGGTAGATGCCAAACAACAGTGGGAGCTAGGCATGAAAGAGGAGATGGACTCCTTGATGAAAAACAAGACTTGGGACTTAGTCCCTTTACCTGCAGAAGAAAGAGCCTTGCCTAACAAATGGGTTTATCGGCTAAAGGAGGAGGAAGGAGGTCAGAAAAGATATAAGGCCAGACTTGTGGTAAAAGGTTTTGCACAGAAAAAGGGTATAGATTATGATGAAATATTTTCTCCAGTTGTAAAAATGACTTCAATTAGAACTGTACTTAGTCTTGTGGCTGCAGATGATTTACATCTTGAACAATTAGATGTCAAAACAGCTTTTCTCCATGGAGATTTGGAGGAGGAAATTTACATGTTGCAACCACAGGGATATGAGGTCAAAGGTAAGGAGAACTTGGTGTGCAGGTTGAAGAAAAGTCTGTATGGCTTAAAGCAAGCACCCCGACAATGGTATTTAAAATTTGATAATTTCATGGCTGAACACGGTTATCATAGATGTCATTCTGATCATTGTGTATATTTTAATAGATTTGATACTGGCAGTTATATTATCCTGTTGCTTTATGTTGATGACATGCTTGTTGCTGGGTCTAACATGCAACATATAAATGATCTTAAACAAAAATTAGCCAGGTCATTTGCTATGAAGGATTTGGGTGCCGCTAAGCAAATTCTCGGTATGAGGATTACACGGGACAGGAAAAATAGAACTTTGAATTTGTCCCAAAGTGAGTATATAAAGAAGGTGTTGAAAAGATTTAACATGCAGGATGCAAAAGCAGTTAGTACACCTTTGGCTAGTCATTTCAAATTGACTAAGGAGATGTGCCCAAAGGAACAGGAAGAGGTTAATAAAATGTCTAACATCCTGTATTCATCAGCTGTTGGTAGTCTGATGTATGCAATGGTATGCACAAGGCCAGATATTGCACATGCAGTGGGAGTTGTGAGTAGGTTTATGAGTAATCCGGGTATGGAACATTGGAATGCTGTAAAATGGATTCTTCGGTATTTGAAAGGAACTACTACGAAGGCATTATGTTTCAAAGGATCTAATGCTTCTCTAAGTGGATTTGTTGACTCTGATCTGGCTGGTGATATTGATTCACGGAGGAGTACTACAGGGTATGTTTTTACTATAGGGGGAACTGCAGTCAGTTGGATTTCTAGGCTGCAAAAGGTTGTTGCACTTTCAACCACTGAAGCTGAGTATGTTGCTGCTACAGAAGCTAGCAAAGAGATGATTTGGTTGCAATGTTTTATGAAGGAATTGGGTCAGACACAAGAGGATAGCCCATTGTATACTGATAGCCAGAGTGCCATTCATCTTGTGAAGAACTCTGCTTTTCATTCAAGGACAAAGCACATTCAGCTCAGGTACCACTTCATCCGGACTATTTTGGAGGAGGGTCAGTTACGGCTTGAGAAGATTCACACAAGTGAGAATCCTGCCGATATGTTCACAAAGGTAGTTCCACAGGAGAAGCTGATTTCTTCATCAGTTTCTGTTGGTCTTCTTGATTGATAATTGTGGAATTTATACTAGTCAAGTCCTAGTGTTTTATCCAGCGGATGTTGCATGTACAGTGGTGTCGTGTAGTATCAGTCTCCAAGTGGGAGATTGTTCGGTGTGGAGCCTGATCAGTCTCCAAGTGGGAGATTGTTGAAATGTGGCGACTGATCAGCAAAGTACTGTACACTTAGCATGTATCCTCGCCGGGGTCGGGGGCCGGGCTGGGCCTCAGGTAGGGGTTCAGGGGTGACAGCCCCCGAGAAAAGCGGGGGTTCGGGGGTGGCAGCCCCCGAGAAATTTTTTTTTGCCATTTTTTCGTTGATGAAAACCGACATTGTAATAAAACCCTAAAAAAGGCCGACTTTGTTTGTTGCCCTAAAAACGCATGTTATAAGCGGCTGGGATGCTTAAGGCATTGTGAGGTTGATGTACTGTTTTTGCTGGATAATAAGAAAGATTGGACGGCTGTGTATGGTGGACGTAACCCATTCTGGGTGAACCACGTTAAATCTCTGTGTTATCTGTGTCTTGTTTTATTTCTTTATCTTTTGTATTTAAATCTGCATATAATTGTTAGTTCATATTTGCTTCGGATCTGCTTGAAACCCTAACAGTTTGTGTTGGTACATTCACTTTATGACTATCACACATACCTTGACCCTTGACACATACCCCCAACATTTCAAAACTAATGAGAACATTCCTTGTCTATAATATGTTTTTCTCTTTGCAAAAGGATCACATTACCACTTTGACCAAGCATATGCCACGTTGTGATGTATCCATTTCCCATATTAAATAAAGCTCTTTATTGCTTATGGTGCATTTTTGAAAGCCAAGTTTAGTCACTACTAATATTTTCTCCGTCTAACTTTTGTCATTCTAACTTCTCATTTTTCCATCTAATGTTTGTCCTTTTTGCTAACTCTCCTTTGGTTAGTCCTTGTCATCTTCATCGTCTTGTACTCTGATACTCAAGGTGGTAAGCATCTTGCATTCATAAAAAATTATCCCACATGCATGCTCATAATCATTATATATCATCTCATTTTACATACATAAGTCAGTAACATCACACAACATCACTCATAATCTTGCATCCTACATACATATGTTAGTCCCATTGCATATCATCATCATAATATATCATGTAAACATCATCATTATCCCAAAGAAAAATAACATCATGCAGATTCAAATATTATAAGAATAACATTTTATATAGAACCCACATCATATATATATATATATATATATCATAAAACTATTAGAGTACATGGTTTGAATCTTTTATGTCAAAATGGAGCTCATAGGATTGCTACAATCTCAACAAGTGTCTACACAGTTCTATATAATTGCACAAATCACTAGGTTCTTCCTCTATCCTTTTGACCTTTGTCTATCATGAGAATGAAGCTCTTTCTATTGTTGGTCATGTCTATCCTAGTAGCCTTAATGGTCTTATGACCCTCGCGCTTCTCTATTTCCTTTGTGAATGTGTCCTATTGCATGACCTTCTCCATGCTTGATATGATGGTTCTCTTTGCTCTGGTAGCACCACACTCTCACATAGATCTCTTTAGTATTTGTTCTCCTTCCCAAGATCACCTATCTCTTGTATAGCCTCATGCATGCCCATATCCCTGACACTCTGGATAAACCCCTGAACTACCTCATTCACTCTTTGTGCTTTGGCCACTGTTGTTTCTCAAGAGGCTATCATTATATCTCTCTCTAATGTGAGTCTATCTCTATTAGCAGTAAAAATTTTCTCGCTCTGCCTCCCATGTTGCTCTATCTACTTTTGTATCCTAAGAGGACATGAAAATATCCCTCTTCCAATAGTGTAGCTCTCTCTACACTCCACTACTCCCTCTTTGTTGTCAACCTATCCATACCTATGATCAATGATGCTCTCTTGGCATCCCAAGCTATCCCGTCACCCTGAAGAGCTACTATTTGTCTCTCTAATATTGAAATGTGCTCTCTTGGATATCTCACCTTTCCTCTAACTACTCCATTATCTGGAATGCACTCAACCTCATCACCTACTACTATACCCTACATAGGCTCACCCTATGGATTTTGTGTCATCCATTTGATCCATCAAAATGACATCTTGATCCTAAGTTCCATCCTCATCATCTGACTTAGTCTCTCCATCCTTATCATCTAACTCAGTCTCTCCATCCTCACCATCTAACTCAGTCTCTTCATCTTCACCTTCCTTAATATCCATATCCTCTTCACTTGATTCTATCTCCTTATCCTCATTTGTTTCCTCATCCTCATCCCCCTCAGCATACTCCATTTCTACCTCATCTAGTCTCCTTTGTCTCTCTCGTAGTGGCACTCTAGAAACTGCAACATTTGGATTTGTCAAAGGCATTGGATTTTTCTCTGTGAACCATCTATCATAAACTGCTATCATCCTTGCATCTATAATATCTAGCCTTGTAATCCACTCTTTAGGTTGTAATGACTCGAACTTTGTAAAAGCTAGATGTGGCATAATAACTACTCCTCAATCACACACCTCTCTCCTGGATCATACATAATAGGTCGTACCTATAGGAATATCCTTTTACTACCCAAAATGCCTATGAACCTTCTTTGGTAGTTGCACCTTGATAATCCACTATCTCATAATGGTCTTGCATATCAGATACATCTCCTGTCTACAATATGGAAGATTATCCTTATCGTCTGACCAACCCTCACAATTCTTATATGGTCCCCATGTGAAATCTCTTAAGAAATCTACCCGATGTCTCCACTACAATGTTTGACCCAATGGCCCTTGTGACAACACTCCATTGTAAAAAAAAACATTTAGTTGTCTTGGGTATAATTTCTTGTCTAGATTAGGTCTACATACTACTATAAGCTCAAAAGCCCACACATGTCAGAGTCAACCCATTTCTAATAGTTAGAGTCTGTTTGTACGCCACATGGTATAGATAAAATTATAACATTCCTAATAGTTGTCAAGAGATAATACATGGATGGTTCGGTGTTGTCATTGATGGCAACCTAATTTAGTGGTCTTATCCACAATGATTATTTTTCTTATGCCAGAAGTCAAATTGCAGATTGGTCCTTGTCCGGTGATCTAGAATGGGACATCTGATAGAGTTCACTATTTTGGTTGGCATTTCAATTCGGTTAAATATTTTTTGTTGTGGAGCTAGAGGAAGATATTAAAATTTTTGGAGTACCATATTATAGAATCTTAGCCTCTGGTGATGATTGTTTTATGAGTTAGAAGATCTGGTGTACAAGTTTTTGGGTCGAACAATGTGGTATGGGTGACTTGTATAGTTGATCACTGTGTGGAATTGATGGAGTAATTTTGGTGATTATTTTTTTGATCAAGAGTATTTAGTCAACATCTAGAAAGCGTGTGGACAATTATTTTTGGTCAGCATATACATTGGAGTTTGGATTGAGCTGACTATGCATGCATGTTTCATTATTTGTTATATGTTCTTGAAGCCAACATGTAGAAGAACTAATTTCATATTGTAGATATAAAATACTGATGGATATGATCATTTTGGACATCGGTGAAGGTGTGGAAAGTGTTTGTGATCGAGTATGCGTAGTTTCACATGTGTAAGTGAAGGATTTGTGCTCCATAATAAAGTAGAACAGTGGAATACAACAGTATGAGTCGAAGGGTGTGTAGTATGTATACCGAGATTAATGAAAAATATAATCTGGCCTTGGTAGATTCTATTCATTAGTTCATTTAACTCTTGTGATATTTGTAATTGTTTGTAAGGCAGTGAGCCTTCCCAAGGGTTGTAGACCTCCTTGCTTTGTAAATTGAGCAATGAGCTCTGGGTATTGTGCACGAATGCATGTGCATTCCTTTGTAATAATTTTAATAGAGTATAGTTATCTTATAGGTCTCATCCCCACCATGGTTTTTCTCTTAACCGAGTTTTTCACATATAAAATCTTGGTGTTATGGTGTTGTTGCCGATTACTTTGTGTTTCTGCATCTTTCTTTTATTCATTTGCATTAAGTGGTTAAAAGGAAAAGTTAATAAGGTTAAAAATTGTAGAACACTAATTCAACCCCCCTTTTAGTGTTCCTCAATTCCAACAATTGGTATCAAAATATAGTTTGATAGTTCTGATACTTAATGTAAGTACATATCCAATAGCCAACAAGATGAGAGGGGGGGGGGGTGAATAATACAAACTTAATCTTCCATAAAAACATCAGATTCAACCTTGGTAACATATATTTCAAAAATATATCCAAAATTGTTAAACATGAAAACTCAAAAGCATATAAACATCATAAACCTCATAACACCAGATTTAACGTGGAAACCCAAATAGGGAAAAACCACTGTGGGATTTCGGACCCACTAAGAAATATACTCTTCTAGACTATGCTCGGTTAAAAGCAAATCCTGTTAAAGATTACAAACACATTGCTAGATGTGACCTGGTTAAGGGATTTCCCTCAGATCTGTTAGGATCTTCACCTTGTTAGAAGTGACCTTGTTAAAGGATTTCAAACACTTAATTAGAATGTCAACTTGCTAGAGGGTTTTACAAATAAGACTGTTAAGTCCACTCGATTAAGAGATTTTCTATCACTTTCACAAAATAACAGTAATAAAATCTATCTGCAACTTCACATCTAAAATGCTAAAGCAGATTCTTATTTGTTCAATACAATCTAGACATAGAACTAATCTTGTCTATCTGCTGGGCTTCTATACTCTGTTATTCAAACAGGTCTTCAAGCTTTTGTGCTCGGTAATCACTATGTAGCATCCCTATGCATACACTTGCCTGCATACATTGTTTATCAACAGTTTCCTATTTATAAACAATTAGGTAACCGCTTAATCTCCTTGATCACACTTCCCATGCCATCAGATCTTTGATCTTGTCCAAGTTCAATGCATCTTTCAATATGAAAATGTTTTACCCCACCTAGGAACTTGCATATATTTCTTGGAACTTGTGCTAGGGTATTGCGGTTCAATCTGTGTTGTAGATCTTCATGCCGACTTTCTATTGCCTTAGATTCATTAACAAACTATATTAACGACATACCAATCATTCAATCAGTTCCAGCTCATCAGCTTCCTTCTTTAAATAACGCATGCAAACATTTAATGCATTCTGTTATAGCTCGGTTACAACTCGGTAACAACTCGGTAAATACTAAACTTCACTTGGTAGACATTCTGCCTTCATTAATCGATAGCGATAACTTTAGGGTTTATCGACTAGGTTCCTTAGGGTTTACCGACTAGGTTCTTTGCTTGATAACATAGTATAGTATTAACCTTTACAATTTACAACATATGTATGATGTTAAAACAATCTAAAACATCATGATCTCATCATTGTCTGACTCGGTACTAGTTGCCCATTGAATACCTTATTCATCCCCTTATTCATCATATTCTTTCCTATGTCTTTTACCGACATCTTTATAATCTTCAAATCATACTTCTCAAGATATGGCAACATCATACTGAACTAGAAAATCAATTTCTTGACATCAATGACAAAACAATAATATCAAGATAGTAAACATCCTTAATCAGTTATATCCATAATCATCAACAACCTTCTCAATATCCTTATGAAATGCCAACAATCTTTCATTGTCTGTTATAATGCTATATTGCCAACATAGTTCCTCAGAAGAAGCCTAATAAATTGAGGATTTAGGAAGGTGTTGTGATGGATTCTGGTGGTCTTCAACATCATCTTATTGTGGCACTTGAGGATCTTGATCAATCACAAGAAGAGGTCCAACAAATGAAAGAGAATCTTAAGGATGTTGAAAAATTCATCTAGTCATTGAAAGATTAGTTGAACAAGTCAAGAGAGAAGAGAAAGGAGCTTGTTGATAAGCTAAAGGAGAAAGAAATCCAAAACATAGATGACCAAGCCTTGAAAGAGAAGACAAAAGAATGTGAGAAACTTGCTAGAGATAATGTAGTTCAGAAGAATGAGATGGAATCTATTGTGATGAAATTGACAAAGGAGATTGAGGAAAGGAAGAAGAATGAGGAGAATCTTGCTCAGTTATTGAAAGATAAATATGATGAATGTTGTAGACTTGATTGTGAGAGTGGTCAACTGAAGCTTGACTTGAGAGAATCCAAACAACACGAGGAAGAGATTGGGAAGAAGATCATTCTTCTTAGATATCATCTTGAAGCTATGAATGAATAGAAAGAGAAATTCAAGATTAGTTCATCTAAACTTAATGAGATGCTTGAAAGACAGAAGGATGCTGATTATAGGAGAGGTCTTGGATTTGAGAAAGGAGAAAGCTCTAGATTTGGTCAAAGTAATCCCAAGTCTCAACATCAGAAGAACAAAGCTAAAAGGTCTTCAATAAGGCAACCTAATGCTCATAAGTTCAATGGAAACTATTTTGTTTGTAATAAATTTGGTCATATGGCTAGTCAATGTAAAAATAGAATGAATTAAAATGGCACATGCTTCTCTGATCAATGCTCCAAATGCAATAAATATGATCATAAGTCAAGTGAATGTAAAAGTATGCCAAATAACTATTTCAATAGAAGGAATGCTAGATGTTATGCATGTGGTATATTTGGACATGTTTCTAATCAATGCAAACCAAAAGGAAACCAAGGCAACTTAAGGACTAGTCAAAGAAATGTTGTTTGCTACAATTACAATAAATCTAGTTACATTGCAAGATACTGCAGAAGCAATAATGTGAATAGAAAGGGTTCGAAAAAAAGAACAAATATGAACAGAAAGATGATAAGAGAAAAGGAAAAATGACCATGGAAGAGATTAGTGATTAGATGAAGAAGACATGGGTGAAGAAGAGTGATTCAAATGCAGGAAGCAGGTTTGCACTTGATTTCGGTGTTGCGAATTCCTCTAGAAATTAGATCGAGGCCTCTGGCCTAAGGGGAGTCTTCATGAAGATCTTTTCTCCCTTGCCAAATTTTGGTGCCGAAAGATTCACGGATTGTCACTAGTTGTATTATGATGGTGCATATGTTTTTGAAGAATTTATTGAAGAGTATGACGTATTTGATGAGTTGTAAAATATTTCTTGAAGAAATATCTGTGCATGCAGGGTATCCAGAAGTATTAGGGAAAAGTGTATTTATTACACCTAAAATTTAGGTGTGCAGAAGATAAAAAGTGGCTTAATCACTTCATTTCTCACTTTGCATTCAAAGAGAAGAAGAGAAGAGAGCTCCACAAGTAAAATTTTTAGAGATCAAAGCGTGAAGAAGATTTTCTGCACAAATTTCCTAATCTGGTGGTCAAGGTACTTTTCATTGAAACTTCTCAAGTTTGAAGTTTGAAATTTTTGAAATGGTTGCTTCTAGTATGACAAACCCCCTAGTCATAGATATCACTAAGGGAGCTCGACCCAACTTCAAAAAGCACTCATAGAAATCAATGGAAGATGATTCACAAGGTGCATTCTCAATAGTTTAGTATCATATTTTGCATGAAGAGGATATTAGGGTTTATATCCATGCCAATATTTAGGAGCTTGGAAGTGCAAAAATGTTGAGTTTATACACCAAGCAGATGATAAATGAGGTTGGTAGTCTGAAACCCAAATTCAAAGTTGTGGAGGAAAATGGTTTTGCGCAGTATGTCAAATTTTCAATGTTTGATGAACTCAAATGGGTTTGGTATGTACTTAGTAGGATGCATGATGAATTTATGTGGTTGAAAAAGCCATTCAAGATCACAAAGAATTATATTAGGGTTGTTAATGGTCTATGCTCAACTAGTGAATTACCCACATTGAAGGTTGTGAAGAACTAGATGGTTAAATATGTTACTAGATAAAAATTTGATCGAAGAGCCATGACAATCAATGATATTCTAGTGTAGGAGCACCCAAAGAGACAAATGAAGCCTAAAGAGTCTAATATCACCCATGAGGTGAAAATGTAATGACCTTGTCACATGGACATCATATGTAGTAGGTTGATAGGTTTGTGAGTCAATAAGACCCAACTAATGTAAGACATTGTCATGGTTGCATTTTATAAGCCACCATGGACAAATGACCATGTGGGTTAGTAGGAGTCTAGACATGAGTCAAGAAATAAATATTGGTCTTAAAAACATCAGACCAATCCTTGGAATAGGCCGAATAAACCTTGGAGTCGCCAAAGTTGAAAGTTGCAAGTTGACAACTTTTGTTGACATTGCAAAATGTTGTAAAAAGGGGTAATTGATCCTCCAACGGTTTCAAAGTTTGAAAAGTGGCTAGAAACCATTAGGGAGGCTATATTAGTCCCACTTTGATTGATTCTAGGGTTTTTGTTGAATTTGTTGAAGTTGGTGATATTTTGGAGTTTTGGAGTAATACAACATACTTGGAGTTTTCTGAAAATCTGCGTGTTTGATGTTCATTTCTGATCTGTACAGATTGGTGGATGCTTGAAACCAATTGGATGAGTTAGGGAAGTCTCTTAAATTTAATTTGAATTAATTTTGAGGTCTTGAGATGATAGGGTTGTAGAGCTCCATCAAAATCTATCCAGATTGGTCACAAACCCTGCCAACACCCAAGGTTTCATTGTAAAAATGCCCTTAATATGACATTTTCACTAGAGGATCAAACAAACTATGGGAAAATGTTAGAGGGGATATTGTACTATAATATTTTGGTGTTGGTTTTCATGGAGGCTCCAAGCCCGAGGAGATTGAATTGACCCTAGGCAAGCATCTCTATGTGAGCGCCTGAATTGTAGAAGTGAAAATCACTTGTAGTAGGCAAAGGAGATGGGATAAAGTCATGAAACCTTGGATTTGGTGATTTGACATCTTGCCCCACCTTGAAGAAGTGTTTTTTAGTCAGGGGACTAATACAAGGGGTACTTTCTTTTTAAATTAGGCCTAACTGGCTTAATTAGGTCTGTAAGGACAATAAGGGCACAAACCTTTAAAATTGGGGTTAGAGTCTAAGCCTTTGGGGAATTGTGTAACTTGATAAAGGGTATATTAATCTACCCTTATTTTGTCTTGTCCTATGGAAGTTTATTAAGTTGTGTGGGGAAAACTAAACCGGTAGGGCTACTAGACCAATAGGTTTCAATCCCACTAGTACCAGAAGATTGTCTACCATTCACACAAGGGTTGAGTGTTTCCATCCCACTAGTACCGGAAGATACTAATCCTTTATCGATCCGGACACACAAATTGTTGTGTGAGTTGAGAACTTGGTAGGTGTGTTGTTTGAAACCTTGAACAAACAAAACAACTTGGTTTGGACATAGTAGTTGTGGGTGAGAGAAGATTATTACCTAGCTTGTTGCCTACCTTTGCATGATATTGGAATCAGAGCAAGTTGGATCACTTGGGGAAAGTGATTTTTGGTGTATGTCCGTTAAAGGAAGTGAGGGAGAGGATAGAAACATGCCTATTAAGAGTATGTCTCAAGATGCCAACAAGAAGTTGTTTGAGGAGATGTTTGAAAATAGAGTGAGAGAGTTAGAGAAGGCCAAGGGAAAAGGAAAAGAGGGTGAATGTTACTCTGATGGAGAAGAAGAACATGGATGAAGAAGAAACCCCAAGGCGGGAAGCTGAGTTGCCTGCAAATTAGAGAGAAATTGTCGAGATCCTAAAGTCCATTGGCAAAGAATCCTCATCAAGTAAAGATGACATCCCTATGTTTAGTGGGAAAATGAATGCAGAAGAAGTGATGGATTGGATTGAGGCATTGAACAACCATTTTGATTGCAAGAAGACCCTTGAGAATAAGAAGGTTATCTTTGCTAAGTCCAAGATGAAAGGAGCAACACTCACTTGATGGAATTACCTCCAGGGTGAGAGGGTAAAGGAAGGTAGAGGTATGATAACCTCATGGGATAGAATGTTGGCAAAAGTGAAGGCACAATTCATTGCAGTGGACTATGAATTCCAAGTGTACAAGAAGTTACAAAGTTTGAGACAAAAAGACCTCAATGTGAGTGCATATACCGAGGAGTTCCATAGGTTGATTCTAAGGACCAAACACCATGAGGAGGAACCAGAGAAAGTGGCAAGATATCTTAGTGGATTGAAATATAGTATCCAAGATGTTGGTATTATGGATGTGTTGCATTGGTTTTATCATTGATGTCAACACCTATCAACACTTATCAACACTTATCATTTGGAGATCATTGGTTATGTTTACTGGCAAGTTTAGTGACTTATGCACAGTCACCGGTATTTGGTTCATCGGTAGGTTATATTGTTCACCGACACTAAGGATGATCTGCTATCATTTGGAGATTACTTGGTTATGTTGAAGACATGGTTTGGACACTTGATTTTGGTGATTTGGTTATTGGTCTAATCGAGTTGGCTTGTTTGCTGTTATCAGCAAATTGGTCTAGGTTATGGACTGACATGCGTTATCTATTCCAGATTAACACGACACATTATGGAGATGATTTATTGATTGGTTATTTTTGTAAATGCATTGAGCCGAAATGATGCATCGCTTATTGATTCATTTGTAATTGATTTAATTGTAATATTCTTAGTGAACTGACCTACACATTTGGTCTTAGGTTTTGGTATATATGTAAGATCTCATTTGTGAGATCATGTAGAGAGAAATGGAGTAAGGAAATATTGTATATGCGAATATAAGCAGAGCAATTCAAGCAGACATCATTTGAAGATTCAAGGAAGGTTTAAAGGAGATAATCAGAGATTAACTGATACTGAATCCAACATATGAAGATGCTATTTTGAGCAGTACATTATAATTAGATTTAACCATCCAATCATAGTCAGTGTGACTCCCATCTTGTGATTGAGCAGTGAGCTCTAGCCAGTTGGCCTTTCTGCATGTGGAAACCCCATATGTACACACATACTATCTGCAGTAGTATCATCTGATTGTGGGTAAGGTTTCCCACCATGGTTTTTCCCCTTACAGGGTTTCCACGTACAAATATCTATGTTATGTGTTCTGGATGTTGTTTCTCTTTCTATTTTATGCATTAAGCTTCACTGGTATTGTTATTAACTATTAAACTGTCAAGTGACATTAAGTTTGGTTTACCAGTATTATGCATCAATTTTGATTAAGTTGTATTTCGGTTGAAATTAATAGTCAACTGATTGACACCCCCTCTTAGTTGCCTCCGGGTCCTAACAATTGGTATTAGAGCTAAGTCCTCTTTTTGTGGAAGTTTAACAGCTTGAGGAGATTCTATGGCAACTAACTATTTCAGGAAGGATGGTCCGAAACTTGATGGAACTAACTATGGTATATGAAAGATCAGAATGGAGACACATCTGGATTGCATTGGAAGAGACATATGGGATGTTACAAAGAATGGATATGTTTTTCCTACATAGAGTCAACCTAATCCACCTAACTTGGCTAAAGATCAGGAGAATGATTGCAAAGAAAGAGAAGCACTTTTTAGCGCATTGTCAGATCAACAAATCATGGGATTATCAGACCAATCTACTGCTAAAGCTATTTGGGATAAATTGGAGACATTGAATGAAGGTGATACCACTGTCAAAATTGCAAAAATGGAATGCTTTTGGGTCAGGTATAAAAATCTAAAAATGGAAGAAGATGAAAGAATTTTTGCTTTTATGGAAAGAGTAAGTGAAATTATTTTGGGTATACAATATTGTGGAGGATCCTTAAGTGAAGATGAGATTGTTTCTAAAGTTTTAAGAGAATTTCCACCGACATACAAAATGAAAGTAACTGCTATTAATGAATTGAGAACAATGCCTAATGCATCAATATCTAGAGATACTTTGGTTGGAAAACTTTCAGCTTTTGAGCTTGAGGAATTTGGTCCTGTTGCTACTATTAAGACAGATTTAGCCTTCAAAGCATCATCATCATCATCTGATAAATCTGATTGGAAAGCGCTTTATGCAAGAGAACTTGAAGGCATCATAAGGGAAAATGAAGAAAAGGAAGAACTTGAAGCACTATTCGCAAGGAAAATGCCTAAAGGTCTAGTTGGAAGTAACTATGAAGGTAAAACACCATTTAAATGTTTTAACTGCAATAAAATTGGACATATAGAATCTAGGTGTCCTGATAGACATGCAAGATTAAGAGAAGAAGCTAAAAGAACATATAAGCCTAACCCTGAATATCAGAGATACAAATTTAAGAATAATAGAGACAAATCATGTTATTATGCTGATGAAGGAGTTACTGATGATTCTAATGAGGAACCGATAGACAATGGATGAGATTTTTTTGCAATAACAGAAGATCAACCGACACCTACTGTACAACCGGTAGAGTAGGCCCTAATAGCTAAAATTGAAGAAAAGGATGAATGGATCATTGATTTCGAACGTTCACAACATATGACTGGTGATAAAAGTAAATTCTTAAATTTTCAGGAATACAATGGAGGTCTAGTAAGATTTGGAAATGATAAAGCTTGTTTGATCAGAGGAAAAGGCACTATATCTTTTGATAGTAAGCACAATACTGACAATGTTTATTATGTTGAAGGTTTGAAGCATAATTTTTTGAGTGTTGGTCAATTAGTTGAAAAGGGATTTCAGTTACAATTCAAGAATTGTAAATGCAAAATCTTGAACAAAACTGGTTTGGAAATTGCAACCGGTAATCAGACTAGAGGTAATATCTTTCATTTGAATAATAATGAGAAAACATGCTTGATTGCACATATTGATGAAAGTTGGTTATGGCATAAAAGACTTTGTCATGTGAATTTTGATTGCATTTTAAAAATTAGTACAACTAAGGCAGTAAGGGATTTACCGAAGATTGTAAAACCTCACAATCCTGTATGTAAGGAATGCCAATTTGGAAAGCAAGTTAGAACAATTTTTAAGAGTATTCCAAAGAAATCCAATAATATTCTTGATTTAATTCATACTGACTTATGTGGTCCGGCAAGAACTAGAAGTCTACAGGGAGATAGATATTTTATGCTAATCATTGATGACTATTCTAGAATGTGCTGGGTTACTTTTCTTGGGGAGAAATCAGAAGCTTTTGGGAAATTCAAACTATTCAAGGCAACAGTAGAGAATGAAACCGGTAAGAAAATCAAATGTTTAAGATCAAATCAAGGAGGTGAATTCACATCTAAGAAATTTAATACATTATGTGAAGTGAATGGAATCAGAAGACAGTTATCAGCACCTCGGACACCCTAGTAGAATGGAGTTGTGGAAAGGAAGAACATAATTATTCTGGATGCATCTAGAAGCATGATATTAGAAGCAAAACTACCTCATGTGTATTGGAGAGAAGCAATGAATATAACGATTTACACATTCAATAGAATTCACATCAAAGGTGAAACCGGTAAGACCCGTCATGAACTATGGTTTGGTAATACTCCTACTCTTAAATATTTCAGAATATTTGGAAGCAAATGTTACATTAGGAGAGATGAGTATGTTGGTAAATTTGATCCTAGAAGTGATGAAGGAATATTTCTTGGTTATTCATCTAAGAGCAAGGCATATAGATGTTTTAATAAAAGATTGCATAAAATCATTGAGAGTGCAAATGTGAAGATTGATGAACAATTTAGAAGAGATTCAAGGCCTATGGACTCTGAACCGATAATTGAGATAATCACAAATGAACCTATACAGAATACGCCGGTACAAAATGTTGATCCAGTCACACCGACATCATCTGAGAATTCCACAGTGACTGAAGAACAACAACAAGTGAATACACCCAGGTATGTTAGATTGAATCACTCTGAAATTCAGATAAATGGGAATAAGTATTAGGAGTTATGACTAGAGGAAGACTGACAAATGAAGAGGTATGTCTAATTTCTCAAATTGAACCAATATTTATTTCTGAGGCATGTGAAGATAAACATTGGATTAAGGCTATGGAGGATGAATTAGAACAAATTGAAAAGAATAACACATGGACATTGGTTCCCTGACCTAAAGACAAAAATGCAATTGGAACTACATGGGTATTTAGAAATAAACTTAATGAAGATTGTAAGGTAATAAAAAATGAAGCAAGATTAGTGTGTAAGGGATATTCACAGAAAGAAGGAGTTGATTATAATGAAACCTCTGCACCGGTAGCTAGAATTGAGGTAGTCAGACTATTTCTAGCATTTGCAGCACACAAGAACTATAAAGTATATCAAATGGATGTTAAATGTGCATTTTTGAATGGTGATATTGAAGAGGAAGTTTACATTGAGCAGCCTGGTGGATATTCTTTGAAAAATGATAAAGATATGGTTTGCAAGTGAAGGAAAGCTTTATATGGATTGAAGCAAGCTCCTAGAGCTTGGTATGCTAGATTGGACAAATATCTTTTGAAGATTGGTTACACAAAAGGTAATGCTGACAACAACTTATATTTCAAAGTGACTAATGATGACATCTTGGTTATTGAAGTTTTTGTTGATGATATCATTTTTGGAGGAGAAGATGGATTGTGTAGAGACTTTTCTAATAAGATGCAGGAAGAATTTGAAATGTCTATGATTGGGGAGATAAAATTCTTTTTAGGATTGCAGATTTCACAAACTGATAAAGGTATATTCATATGTCAAACAAAGTACTTGAAGGAACTACTAAAGAAATTTGGTATGGAAAATTTTAAACTGGTAAGTACTCCTATGACTACATCCGATAAACTATCACTAAAAGATGATTCAACTCCTATTAATCTGACAAGATACAAATCTATGATTGGAGGTTTACTGTATTTGACACAAACAAGACTTGATATTATGAATGTAGTATGTATTGTTTCAATATTTCAGAGTAATCCTAAAGAAAATCATGAATCAGCAGTGAAAAGGATTTTTCAGTATCTACAAGGCACAACAAATCTTGGCTTATGGTATCCTAATGATGAAATTTTTGATTTATGTGCATACATAGATGCTAACTGGGTAGGAGATGTAGATGACAAAAAGAGAACCACCAGTGGAGCATTCTTTCTTGGTAGCAGACTTATTTCATGGTTGAGCAAGAAACAAAGTTGTACATCACTATCAACAACAAAATTAGAATATGTTGCAGCAACAACTAATTGTACTCAGGTATTATGGATTAAGAAAAAGTTGAATGACATAAAGGTAAAATGCAAAGAGCCTATAATTATTTATTGTGATAATATGGCAGCAATTGATATATCCAAGAATTTGGTATTTCACTCTAAAACTAAACATGTTTCTATCAAATACAATTTTCTGAAAGAGAATGTTGAAGCAAAGGAAGTGAAATTGGTTTATGTGAATACTAAAGAGAAGATTGTAGATATCTTTACTAAGCCTTTGCCTAAGGAAACTTTTGAATATCTCAGAGAGAAGCTTGGGGTAATGTCCTCACCAGTAGAGACTTAGACAGTTGGAGATTGGCATCAGACTGATAGAAATTAATAGAAAAAACTTTTTCCAGCTTTGATGGAGGAGAGCTACTTCTTAGGGGGAGTAGTTGGTTATAACAATTGGTATTTGTAATTAGTTATATGAACTAGTTGTATCTGGTTTTTGTATTGCTTTGGCATTTGATGTCAAAGGGGGAGAGATATCTATGGAAAAACACACATTATCCTTTGGGGAGAGATTATTCATTGGGGGAGAGATTGTTACTCTCTGCATTTGTATTTTGATTTCTGGTTAATGATCTCTTCGGAAGATTGTTGGTTTTTGGTTTTTGGCATTCTGTTTTTGGCACTTAGATGTTTTTCCATCTTGTGTTGCCATCAATGCCAAAGGGGGAGATTGTTGGTATTATGGATGTGTTGCATTGGTTTTGTCATTGATGTCAACACCTATCAACACTTATCAACACTTATCATTTGGAGATCATTGGTTATGTTCACCGACAAGTTTAGTGACTTATGCACAGTCACTGGTATCTGGTTCACCGACAGGTTATATTTTTCACCGACACTGAGGATGATCTTTTATCATGTGGAGATTAATTGGTTATGTTGAAGACATGGTTTGGACACTTGGTTTTGGTGATTTGGTTATTGGTCTAATCGAGTTGGCATATTTACTATTACTGACAAATTGGTCTAGGTTATGGATCGACATGCATTATCTATTCCAAATCAGCATGACACACTATGGAGATGATTTATTGATTAGTTATTATTGTAAATTCATTGAGCCGACATGATGCATCACTTATTGATTCATTTGTAATTGATTTAATTGTAATATTCTTAGTGAGCTGACCTACACATTTGGTCTTAGGTTTTGGTATATATGTAAGATCTCATTTGTGAGATCATGTAGAGAGAAATGGAGTAAGGAAATATTGTATATGCGAATATAAGCAGAGAAATTCACGCAGACGTCATTTGAAGATTCAAGGAAGGTTTAAAGGAGATAATTAGAGCTTAATTGGTACTAAATCCAACATATGAAGATGCTATTTTGAGCAGTATATTATCAATGGATTTAACCATCAAATTGTAGTCACTGTGACTCCCATCTTGTGATTGAGTAATGAGCTCTAGGCAGTTGGCCTTTCTGCATGTGCAAACCCCATTTGTACACACATACTATCTGTAGTAGTATCATATGATTGTGGGTAACGTTTCCCACTGTGGTTTTTCCCCTTACAGGTTTTCCACGTACAAATATCTATGTTATGTGTAGTGGATGTTGTTTCTCTTTTTGTTTCATGCATTAAGCTTCATTGGTATTGTTATTAACTATTAAACTGTCAACCAACATTAAGTTTGGTTTACTGATATTATGCATCAAGTTTGATTAAGTTGTATTTGGGTTGAAATTAGTAGTCAACTGATTTACCCTCCCCCCCTCTTAGTTGCCTCCGGGTCCTAACACAAGATGAGATCAACATACTAGCACCTGAGACACTAAACAAGTGCTTTCAACTAGCACTGAGGGCAGATGAGAAGCTAAAGATAAAGAATGATCAGAATAAAAAAGGTAGAAGAGGAAAAAAATTCAAAGGTAGAGGGCATATGAATGGTAGAGGACAAAGTCCTAGGCCACAAGGAGAGGCTAATCAAGAAATTTGACATGGAGATGGTAACACAAGAGAGGGTTTCATAGGAAGAAGACCCAATCATAGAGGTTGATTTGGTGGAATAATCTCAGAGCCTTTCAGATGCTACAACTGTAATCAAGTAGGTCATACCACAACCAAGTGCCCTAAGAAGACTGGATCAAGATCCCAAGGAGAGAGGAGAACACATTTGGTTCAAGAAACCGATTGTTAGAGTGTCAATTCACTTGATTCCTATGGACTTCCAGAGAGAGGAGAAGCCTTGATGATGGGGAGAACATTGTTGAAGGTACTAAGCAATACTAAACCCCCACAAAGGAAGACACTCTTTTGAACCACATGCAAAGCACGAGGCAAGGTATGTAAGGTTATAATAGATTCAAGTTCAACTAAAAATTTAGTATCCTTAGAAATGGTAGAGAAACTAAAATTGAGAAGAATTCCTCATCCATTTCCATATAAAGTTTCTTGGATTATGAAAGGAAAACAAACCTTGGTAGAGCAACAATCATGGGTTGAATTTCAGATAGGAGCATACAAAGACAAAATTATGTTTGATATTGTTGAGATGGATGCCTATCATCTTATTTTTGGGAGGCCATGGCAATATGACCTCAAGGCCTATCATGATGGACAGAAGAACACCTACTCCATCACCAAAGATGAAAAGGTGATTGAGTTGATACACATGCCAGATAAAAGTGAGGATCAAAAGGAGAAGGAGGCCAAGATCATGATAATGGAAGGAAAAGAGTTCCTCTAGACAATCAAGGAAGAAGGAGCACCTTGTTTTGCAATGATGTCAGTACCAAGGCAAGAAGAAGAGACCATTGTAGATCGCAAGGTAGAAAACAAAATGGTGACAGTCCTTGAGGAGGTGAAGGAAATGTTGAGAAAATACAAGGACATAGTTATAGAAGAGTTGCTAAGGATCCTACAACTAATAAGGGAGATAAGCCATTGCATTGAATTCATTCCTAGTGCCACCTTACCAAACAAGCCAGCCTACAAAATGACTCCCCAACAAAATGAGGAATTTGCAAGGCAGATCCAAGAGTTGCTTGAGAAAGGTTTGATAGGGAAGAGCTTGAGCCCTTGTGTAGTCCTAGTTGTCTTAGAAACAAAGAAGGAGGGAACATGGAGACTATGCACTGATTCCTGGGCCATTAACAAGATAACCATCAAATACAGATTCCCTATGCCTAGAATAGAAGATTTCCTTGATTGTTTAGGAGGCGCAAGATATTATTCCAAGATTGATTTAAAAAGTGGTTATCACCAATAAGGATTAGAGCAGGTGATGAGTGGAAAACTACTTTTTAAACAAACGAAGGATTAAATGAATGGAGGATGATGCCATTTGGATTGTCAAATGCCCCTAGCACTTTCATGAGACTCATGAATGAGGTGTTGAAGGAGTTCATTGGTAAGTTTGTCATGGTATATCTAGATGACATCCTAGTGTTTAGCAAGACAAAGGAGGAGCACCTAAAACATTTGGATATGGTCTTGAGAAAGTTGAATAAAGAGAAACTAATGATAAACATGGAAAAGTGTATGTTTTTGGAGGAAGAGCTGACTTACCTTGGGTTTGTGATTTCTAGAGGAAATCTGAAAATGGATGTTCATAAAGTGAATGCCATTCTCATGTGGCCAACTCCTAGAACAATTGGTGATATAAGGAGTTTTCATGGCCTTGCTACCTTTTATAGGAAGTTTATCAGGAATTTTAGCTAGATTTGTGCTCCCATGTTAGAGACCATCAGAGGTGGACAAAAGTGCAAATTTTCATGTACCGAGGAGGCAGATGAAGCATTTGAAATGTTGAAGAAAAAGGTATCCCAACAATTTGTTCTCACCTTACCTGATTTTGACAAAATCTTTTAGATTGAATGTGATGCAAGTAATTTGGCAATAGGTGCAGTACTCAACCAGGAAGGTAGACCGATTGCATTTTTTAATGAAAAGTTGAATGAAGCTAAAAATAAATATTCTTCCTATGATTTGGAGATGTATGCATTAGTTCAAGCACTAAAGAAGGGGAGACACTATTTGCTTCCCAAAGAGTTTTTTGTGTATACAGATAATTAGGCAGTAAGGTTCCTAAATAGTCAGGAGAAATTGAGCCATAAACATATGAAGTGGGTTGAGTCTATTCAGGCCGACACCTTGACAATCAAACACAAGAAAGGTGTCTCAAACAAAGTTGCAGATGCTATTAGTAGGAGAGCACTAGCAATTTCAGAAATCTAGTTGGAGAGTGTGGGAGTTGATTCCCTCAAGGGTATGTATGCTACAGATGAATATTTCAAAGATATCTACAAGGTATGCACTGCGTTTGGTAGCAGGTATCATTTAGAGTATTCTGATTATTTGATTCATGATGGTCTTCTTTTCAAAGGGTTCTAATTATGCATCCCAAAATGTTCAATGGGGGATAACATAATTAAGCAAAAGAATAGTGGTTGCATGGTAGGACACTTTGGAATAGACAAAACTCTTGAGTTGGTGAGAATATTTTATCAGTGGCCTAAATTATAGACAAATGTCAGAAAATTTATGGACTCATGTGTGGCGTGTCAAAAGGCCAAGGGGACAACAAGAAACGTAGGACTATACCAACCATTTCCCATTCCTTCAAGACCTTGGGACAGTGTGAGAATTTACTTTGTGATGGGTTTGCCAAGAACTTAAAAAGGTTTTTACAATGTTTTTATGGTTATTGATAGGTTTAGCAAGATGACACATTTCTTGCCATGCAAGAGCACAAGTAATGCTACATATGTTGCAAACCTTTTCTTTAATGAGGTTGTAAGAATATATGGTATACCCTTGAACATTGTGTTAGACAAAGATTTGAAATTTGTAGGGCATTTTTGGAGGACTTTATGGAGGAAATTGGGTACAAACTTGTCTTTTAGTTCAACTTATCATCCCCGAATGGGTGACCAAAAAAAAGTGGTCAATAGGACACTTGGACACCTATTAAGGTGCCTCACCAAGCAACATGGTGAAAAGTGGGATTCCATCATCTCCCAAGAGGAACATGCCTATAATGAATCTGTTAATAGGAGTACAGGAAGAATCCCTTTCCAAATTGTCTATGGGTTGAATCCAAGAGGTGTGATGGAATTGAAAAACCTACCCTCAACTGAATATATCAATGCTTGTGGAGAAGAATTTGTTGCAGGGATAAATGAGATTAATGACCAAGTTAGGATGCAATTGCAGAGAAGTACAGAGAAGTACAAGGCATAGGCTAACAGGAGAAAGAGAGATGTGCAATTCCAAAGTGGAGACATGGTATGGGAAAATTTAAAAAAGGAGAGATTGCCAAAAGGGAAACACACAAAGATCATGACGAGGGAGGTTGGACCTTATCAAATACTTAAGAAATTTGGGAACAATGCATATGAAATCCAATTACCTTCAGATATAGGTATTATCCCCAATCTTTAATGTTGCAGATCTGACACGATTCAGAGGTGTAGGGAAGGAAGATGGTACATTCTCGATGGAAGATGTTGCAGACATCCTGAAAGACTTTCCAAGTCAGGGGCCACCCAAACTTGAAAGTATCTTGGACTCCAAGGTTGTGAAGAAAACTAGGACCAAGGTCTACAACCAATACCTTGTCAAGTGACAAGGACTCCCTGAGGCAGATGCAATATGGATGGATGGAGACAAGATGAAGAAACATGGGACTACATTGCAGGAACTCATCTCAAGTGGACTTGAGATTCAACCACCTAGGGAGTATGGTGTAGGAGCACCCAAAGACACAAATGAAGCCTAAAGAGTCTAATATCACCCATGAGGTGAAAATGTAATGACCTTGTCACATGGACATCATATGTAGTAGGTTGATAGGTTTGTGAGTCAATAAGACCCAATTGATGTAAGGCATTGTCATGGTTGCATTTTATAAGCCACCATGGACAAATGACCATGTGGGTTAGTAGGAGTATAGAAATGAGTCAGGAAATAAATATTGGTCTTATAAACATCAGACCAATCCTTGGAATAGGCCGAATAAACCTTGGAGTTGCCAAAGTTGAAAGTTGCAAGTTGACAACTTTTGTTGTCATTGCAAAATATTGTAAAAAGGGGCAATGAATCCTCGAATGGTTCCAAATTTTGAAAAGTGGTTGTAAAATGTTAGGGAGGCTATATTAGGCCCACTTGGATCAATTCTAGGGTTTTTGTTGAAGTTGATGATGTTTTGGAGGTTTGGAGTAATACAACATACTTGGAGTTTCCTAAAAATTTGCGTGTTTGATGTTCATTTATGATCTGTACGTATTGGTGGATGCTTGAAACCAATTGGATGAGTTATAGAAGTATCTTACCTTTTATTTGAATCAATTTCAAGGTTGTAGAGATGATAAGGTTGTAGAGATCCATCAAAATCTATCCGGACTGGTCACAAACCCTGCCAGCACCCAGGGTTTCATTGTAAAAATGCCCTTAATCTAACATTTTCACCAAAGGATCAAAAAAACCATGGGAAAATGTTAGAGAGGATATTTTACCATAAGATTTTTTTTTTTGGTTTTTAGGAAGGCTCCGAGTCTGAGGAGATTGAATTGACCGTAGGCAGGCATCTCTATGTGACCGCCTGAACTGTAGAAGTGAAAATCACTTGCAGTAGGAAAAGGAGATGGGATCAAGTTTTGAAACCTTGGATTTGGTTGTTTTACATATTACCCCACCTTGACTAAGTGTTCGTTTAGTCAGGGGAATAATACAAGTGGTACTTGCTTTGTAAATTAGGAGTAGTTGGCTTAATTAGGTCTGTAAGGATAGTAAGGGAATAGTTTTTTAAAATTGGGGTTAGAGTCTAATACTTTGGGGAATTATGTAACTTGATAAAGGGTATCTGAATCTTCCCTTAGTTTGTCTTATCTTGTGGAAGTTTATTAATTTGTGTGGGGAAAACTCAACCGATAGGGCTACTAGACAAATAGGATAGTTGTGAGACAAGTACCCCCTAGTGCATTTGACCGTCAAATATGATGGATGTTTTGAGTTTTTTGGACCACCAATAGAAAAAATATAATAGGTTTCGATCCCACTGGTACCGAAAGATTGTCTACCATTCACACAAGGGTTGAGTGCTTCCATCCCATCGGTACTAGAAGATACTAATCCTTTATGGATCCGGACACACAAACTGTTGTGTGAGTTGAGAACTTGGTAGGTGTTTTGTTTGACACCTTGAACAAATAAAACAACTTGGTTTGGACATAGTAGTTGTGGGTGAGAGAAGATTATCACCTAGTTTGATGCATGGCTCTGCATCAATGATGTTAAGTTTTCTTCTATGGTGATAGGGCATAAAATACACAACTCCAATAGGGATAACTTTGTGTTCAGAATAGTCATTTATGTTGCATATAAGATGATAAAGGAATAAACTAAATATAACTTGTGTAAAATTCTCTAGAGTGAGTTGATGAAGAACTTGTAAAAGATCAAGCAGAACAAAAAACACACATTCAAGTATGACACCTTGATCCTATGCCTATACTTTTACTTATTGAACGGAGTTCTAGGAGTAGGTCAGGTCCAATGGGAATATGAAAAACCTATGGTAATACAGATCAAAGAGATATTGTATAAAATTGGTGATGGTAAGATATGGAATGCCACTCTCTGGGATATTTCAGAAAAATTTAGAGTACTATGTAGGGAAGGGAGAGAATCCCTAAGTCATTAGTGGAGAAGTACGAAGATATTATTTTCTTCATGATAGATATAAATCAATGTTTGATGGAAGAAGTTGAATCTAAGACATCTTGGATCATGACCATGGGGTATGAGGTTGGAGAAGAAATTCTTGAGCTATATGTTCAATATTTGCTAAGCAAGCCAATAGATGCCCCAGAAGAAATATTCAAAACATATGATGACAAGAGCTTGGACTTCCATGTTAATTTCAAGGAGCCATAAATATAGAGGAAAGTGAGGAAAGAGGTAGAGGCATATGTAGAAAGCCATGGGATCACTAAGGAGGTAGTTTGGGAGGTGAGAAAAGGGAATATCCTATCAGAAGAGTAGATTGTTGAGGAGAAGAGAGACAAACCAAAAGTCTCTGCTCCCAAGCCTAGACAATTAAGGAGCTATGCACTCTCCCCTAGTCCTAAAAAATCTGTAAGATCTCCAAAACCCCAATACAAATCATCTAGTGGCAAAAGGAAGAGGAAGAAAGAAATGAGACACAAAATATATGTTGCAGCTCCTAATGATGAGGAGATAGAGTTAGATGAAGTTGTGAAGGAAGTAAAGCAAAAGGGGACTAAAGTTGCTAAAGTTATCAAGGAGAATATATGTTGCAGCTCCTAATGAGATATAGAATTTTTCCAAGGATCAATCAACCTTACCACTCTATCCTCTATTCAGAAGCTTCAATTAGCTTCATTTTCTCAAGCTAAGGCAAGTGAGGATTTTCTAAAATCTCACACAAAAAATAATAAATTACTTAACCTAGCATCCGGTGTTCTTGAAAAATTAATGCCAATATTTCAGAAGAACACATCTGACACGCCATCTGGACAGTTGCAGAGTGATCAATTTGGTGGTTACTCATTTTGAGTCATTGGAGAAGTCTGTTAAAGTAAAGGTTCACAATGAATTTAATGCCAAGAGGCTCATGACATTGAAAAGAATGATTGCTAATGATAGAGCTACATTAAATACTTGTGTCAAGAGTATACAAGATAGATTATCCAAATGTGGCAACATTTACAAATCATGCTTATCATTGTCAAAGTTCACTATGGATATTGAGAAGAAGTCCAAGGAGCATGAGGATCAACATGTAGATATCTCAGTCTCTTGATCCTTTGTCAGTTCCTATGAGCAGTCAAGAATATCAAGTAATATCCCTACTATAAAAAATCAAAAGTTTGAGCTATGACAAGGAGGATTACTGGTAGAGTTGGTGAACTTTGGAGTCATATCACTCCCAAATGAGAAATTATGCTTAGTTCTCTAAAGGATGCTTAGGATGCTTAGGCTGCCAATGAACCCTTAAATATTAAATCAATAGAGATGCAAACATATCTATTCAATGGACTCATATCTATTTTGGAGAGTCTCAAAAAGGGTTGGGATAGCCATTTGGGTTCATTGAAGAACACTTTTGTAGATATCTTCAAGTTTTTGTAAGTTAGTAAGGTCTGTGTGTATATATGCCTCTATGTATAAATTTTTTTATAAACTTTTGGTTTTTGGAACCCCATCTTTGCAATTTATGTCAAAGGGGTAGTGTAGAAGAGTGAAAAATGTTGTAATAATCTCAGGGGGAGTCTTTTGGAGTTTTGCATTTTTGCATTTTTGGAGTATTGTAGTGTATGTTCGTGTAATATTGGGAAAAGTGAGCAAATGAGAGATCTAGAGGAAAGCTTTTCTTTCCTCCGAGGAGAGATGAAAGTTTCACTTCGAATTTCCCTTCAAACACTTTTCACACATTACATTAGAAGAGGGGGGAAAATGCACTAGATTCAACCTCTAGAGAAGGAGATTGAATTCTGAGTGATATGAGTGGTAAGGTAATCCCCTCTTCTAGAATGAGATTTGAATTGATTTAATTGCATACTTATGACCAAGTGAAAAAGTGACAAAGATCTGATTATAACTCAAGATAGAAGCCTAGGATGAAGTTGTGCACCTGGATCTAGCAATAATATGTCGAGATGAAGCTGCCCTGTGAATTTGAGAAAAAGTTGCCCAGACCGTGGAGAATGTCTACATGGTCCTCTAAAAAATCCGTGAAATGAAAAGGGTTTTTCCGCCTCTGCAAATGGATTCCAAATATGAAAGTATAGTTGCGCACCTACAACCTACACATAGAAAAGGGAGGAAAAGGGGTTGGGATTAGGGGTTTGCCTTCAGGTCAAACCCCAGTTTTGAAATTAACCAAATGATGAAAGAAAGTACTTGCAAGTAAATATAAATCAAAGACTGAAATATAAATCACCTCAAGGGAGATTATGATAGAATTTATTGTATGAAGTTGAATGTTGGAATGCATCTCCTCTTCAATGGTTGAATCCTTGACTTGAATGCAACACCTAACCTTGAAAGGAGACTTGAGATGCTCAATTCTTGAAAGGGATGCTTGAATGCGTGATCTCATGAACTTCTCGAATATGAAAAACATTTTCTTATTATCCATGCAAAAATGGGAAAGTGAATGCAACTTATATACCTGTCAAATAGAGTTATTGAACTGATTTTTCATTGCAGACCGATACTAGAGGATTTTTCCCACTCAATGCACAACCTTCGATGAAAAATTGGAAAGGGTCATGCCCCAAAATAGGGCAGGGGTCCTAGGAGGACATGAGAACCATGCCCCTATCCTAGGGGGGACGAGGGCATTGCGTCCCTATCCTGCCCTTTTTTCTAGGACAAGATGTAGTTCGGGCAGTGTAGAGGGCAAGAAAGATGCAGTTTTCAGGTGCTGAGAAAGTCTTCGGTCTCCGATCAAGATTAGGGATTTGATTTGCATGCATGAGGACCCTAATATGGTCAAAAATTACAAGGGTCACAATTTTATGATGCTACATTTAACCCTCACTTTAGCAGGAGTATGGGCGTACACCAATACTGTCTGTAAAGTACAAGGAAACAAGATTGAAAGACTTCTACCAAATCAAGGAGGCAAGATGCATCAAGCCCCCAGTGGACTAAGGATCTTACGACATTGATTGACAAAGTAAAAGGGGAGATCAAGAAGGAAAACTATGACTGCAAGTAGCATGGTTCCCCTCACTATGAGTCACGAAAAAGATACCAAAATTATGAAGCAAATCCAAGTTCACTAAATAATTCTAAGTATCAAGAAGGAAAATATGAGCGGAGCGCATGCCCCCACGTTAAAGTGATCACACATGCCTTATTGAGAGAGATTTTTTTAAGGTAGGATACACCCAAGAGAGAGAGAAGAGAGAGAGCACATTATCGCATGGATTTAGCCCCCAGTGGAGGAATAAACCGAATGATAATGAGCACAAAATACAAGGTAGTTTCACTTTCCTTAGGATCAGTATGCTGTATGATAACTCATGTATATCATATATGTATATGTATATAATAATCCTCATTCCCCAAGGAAAGGAATCTACCTTGGAAGAAGAGGGAAGATAAGAGTCTTTTGAGTCAACATGAAAGAGACCAAGAAAAGATCTCAATGCTTTGCATCGTCCCCAAATAGACATTAAGGGAACAATAGAAGAACAAGGATACACATGGAAGAATTGTCACAAAAGAGCAAGAAAGAAGAGGCAGAAGAGATCTACGGTGCTAATGTTACTAATCTAGCACGACATCCACCTCCTGATCTTGCTGATCACTATTCCGGGAAGGCAAGCAACATGCCAAAGGAGCAACATCGAGCACAATAGATGGAGCTATCACAAGATCCAAACAAGGACTATGCTCATGTGGTAAGTCACTTTTTTTGAATCTAGGAACTAGGATTAGGGCTTTTGAGATTTCAATTGATAAATTCTTGTCAACATCAACATATTCATAATCACTATCAGAAGCATTAGGAGTTATATTGCCATCATGAATAACCATTTCTTCATCAAGATTTATAGAAAGTTGAGGACAGAAACAAATAGGAGTATAACCATCACATGTTTTGTGCAACTTATGATTTGGAGATGTAGGTTGAACATATTGCTTAGGAGAAAAGGGAATCATGTCAACTGGTGGAGTTCTAGCAGATTGAATAGTTTGAGGGACAACTTCACGAGCTCGAGCATGACGTCTTTGTCGGTGTTCTCTCATACAACAATTGCGTTGAGTCTTAGTAGAAGGTTGAGAAGGAGGAGGAACATTTGAAAAAGTAGGAATGTTTTTCTCTTTGATAGTTGACGGTTTAGGTTGATGTCTTTTAGGTTGGACAAGAGGAGAAGCCAACCTCTTCTCTTTATAAGAGAAAGGAGGTGGAACTGCACCATATAAAGGAGGAATGTTAGGTGTAGGAAGAAGACTAGGTCCATCATGAGGAGGAGGTACAGGTCTAACCTTAGGAGGAATATTGTTGTTCTTCTTAGGAGAAGGCATAGTCACATCCATAGGAATAGATTGAAGATCTTCCTTGGGAGGGAGATTAGTTCTATCCATGAGGGGAATAACTTCATCTTCTAGTATGATAGGAATGTCAAGTGTTGGGGATCTAGGTTGACTTAAGGATAAGATCATATCTTTCTTCCATTTTTGATAAGATTGAAAAAGAGCATCACTCCTGGATGGAAGAGATTGAAATTGCTTAGGCCAAAAGAAATCAATAGAAATGCCAGGGCTTCTTTTAGATGGTCTAAATAAGCTATGGTTCACAGTTATGATTTCTCCATTGTGAGGAAATTTAAAACACTTGTGGATTATAGAAGCAACAACCTTCATGGAAGATATCCAAGGATAGCCCAACTTCACACGAAATTGCTCAGAAGAGGGTATGATAACAAAGTCAACATCCATAGATTTAGTATGAACTACAACATGAAGGGTGATAGAGCCAATGTTAAGACAAGAGAATCCATCAAATAACTTCACAACTACATTAGAGGCATTATATATTGGTTTATGCAATCATAAAGTGAAAAGATACTCCTCAGTGATGATGTTAACCACACAAGAGGGATCAACAAGAGTGCCATGGCAAGGTATATCCTTAACCTTCACAACTATGTATAAAAGGGCCATCAGATGCTCTAATGGTTTGACTAGGATCAAATGTAATACAAGAATCCTTAGGTGTATCTTATTTTTCTACCATATTTACCAAGTTCGGAGCCATAGAAGTGAATCCCTCAGAGGAGAAAGAAGTATACTCAGTCTCAATCATGTTAGAGGTATGAGAAGGCAAAGGATAAGTAAAAAATTTAAGATTTTGATTAGGAGGAGCTACTGATATATTTCCCTTATCATTCACACCTGCCACCGATATAGTATTGTTATCAATCAAATATTGAATCTTACTTTTCAATGCCAAACATTTCTCAGTATCATGACCAGGCTGACGATGAAATTGATAAAATGAATTGTTATCAAAATAAGGGGATGAAAGTTTAGAAGGATCAAATTGTTTTATGGGAGGAAGTTTGATAACATTTCTTTGCAACAACTGAGACATAATACTGTGTAAAGATTCATTCAAAGGAGTAAATTGTCTTTCTCTTTAAAAAAAAATAGAAATAGAAGGCACACCTGTTATAGCATTCACATTGTTGTTGTTGATTGTATCATTTCACTTGATGAAGATTTTTGTCGGTTTGAACTTCACAAATGGTTTTTGAACATTCTCCCCTTTATCACTCAGAGCCATAGGAGTGGATTGCTCCATTTGACTCACAACTAGTTGATAATTGTGGAGTGTTGCGTACAACTGTGGAAATGAAGTAAACTTAGACAAAAGAAGATTTTCCTTGATATATTTTTGCAAATTAGAAATGAAAATTCTTTGAATATCATTAGTAGGTACATGAAAAGAAATTTGAGCACACAAATGCTTATATCTACCAATGAAATCAATAACTTTTTCTTTAACACCTTGTTTACAACGCATTAAATCAGTCAAAGTGATTTTATAAGGACCAATGATATTTTGAAATTGTTTGATGAAAGCATTTTCTAGTTGTTGAAAAGAAGTGATGGAATAAGAAGGCAAAGAGAAATATGATTGTAAAGCTTTATCTCTTAATGTTCTTGTAAACAATTTTGCAACCAATCTTTGATCATAAGCAAAATCAATACACAATGTTTGAAATGTTTTAACATGCGTAAGAGGATCACCTTTTCCATTATAAAGTTCTAATAGAGGGACCTCCACATCCTTAGGTGGCACTACTTTAACAATATCAAGAGAAAATGGGCTCCCAACATAAAAGGTAGGCACACTAAACTTGGATGAACTCATAGAAGCAATTTGTTGTTGTAAAGAAGACACCATTTGAGAAAGATTGTTAATGGTTGCTTCGGTAGAAGAATTGATGTTAGAAATAGTTGATTGGGAAGGTGGTGTGATGTTATTGAAGGAAGACATGGATTGAGAATAAGGTGGTCGGACATTATGATAAGTAGGCATAGGTGATGATTGCGTAGGAAATGAGACACTTAAAGGAGGAACAAAATTGTTGAATGAATTGCCCAGTTGTGTCACATTGATTGGTTGAGGGATAATAGCAATACTTATGGAAGACATAGATAAAGATGGAGGATTAAATGAAGAAGAGGGATTTCCCCCATGACCAATGACATTGTGAGTTGATGTAGCCATGATGTTTGAAGTGAAAGTAGGAATACTAGCCATTAAAGTGGTCAAAGGAATAGAAGAATTGATTTGATTTGAAGGTTGTGAATAACCTAAGTTCTCAACACAAATCTTGATAGGCATGACATTAGAATCAACAATATGAGAAATGCCATACAATATATCAATTCCATTCTTATCACTTTAAATCATGCATTTAAGGCCTTCAATTAACGGAAGAGCTTCACTATTAGGGTATTCTTGGGATATCCATTGTTGAAAGTTATCAAATTGATTGTCCAATTTTGAAAGTTGATCTATGGAAACTCTAGTAAAAGCTTCTTCGTGATCATCATGGGATTCGTCAATTGGATAGATAGGGACATGATTAGGATGGGAATAATTGGCATTATCCTCATTAAACAAGTCACCCAAATTAGGCTCCATGTCCTTAGCAATTAAACCTTGGGAAGCCTTAATTCTAATACTTCGTCTAATGGGGATAGTGTAGATAGGACTAATAGTGGTAAAACTCATGCACTAGAGGGAAAATTAAAAATTTGAATTTTGAACAAAGCTTACAAAATTGAGTAATGCAAAATTTAAGAAAATAATGATTAAACAATTTGAACTTTGTTGGAGGAAGATAATGACACAATTTCCAAAATAATAAATCAAAGAAAATTGGAATTTTAAAATTAGGGCCAAGGGGATACCACTTAATTTTAAAATTTAAAAAAAAATAGAATTTTTAAAATCAGGGCAGATTATAATTAACCTCTTAATTTTAAAAAAAATCTTAAAATTTGAAATGTTGAATTTTGGAGATATTTTTAATTTTAGAGGTACCAAAAATCAACAAAAGCAACCAATCTTCTGGATTTAGGATATTAAATACAGTCATAACAGTCTCCCGAAATTTCGGGACAAAAGTCGAGGACTGTGGCGAAAATGCACATGGTCTGACCAACTTTTTAAAAAATTTTCAGGGATAAATATTACGATGATTTTAAAGCTAACTCCAAAAAATTGGCAGATTTTACGATTTCTAGATAGGCAAAATTAAGGTTCAAATATGAAAATAGGACCCTATTAGGGTTTTGAAGAAAAAAGGAAATTGGATTACAAATTTGAAAAGGGTGAAACCTAAAGGGGAGGAACACCTTGGAAAATGTTTAGAAATTTGTACAAAATCCAATTAATTTTTAAAATTAGGGTTTTATGACCTAACCACTTAATTTTTGAAATTTGAAAATTGAAAAGAAGAGGGAAATTAAAAATTTGAATTGTAGGAATGAAGACAAATCTGAAAATAGTCACAAATCTGAAAATTGAATGGAAATTCAATTTTTGCACAAGTTCAAGATAATTTTTGAAAATTAGGGTTTGAACAATTAACCACTTAATTTTGTAAAGTTGATTTTTCAAATTGAACAAGACAAGGAGAAAATTGAATTTGACAAACAAAGCAATTTTCAGATCTAAAACAACAGCAAGCAAAACACAAGTTCAATTTCAATTTTAAAACTAGGGTTTTGAATGAATTAACCACTAAGTGTGCAGAAAATTAAACTTGCAATTTTGTTCAAAGGAAAGCATGCAAGACGTCAGGTTCACCAAAATGTAATGTTGGGAAAATGAACAAATGAGAGATCTAGAGGAAAGCTTTTCTTCCCTTCGAGGAGAGATGAAAGTTTCACTTCGGATTTCCCTTCAAACACTTTTCACACATTACATTAGAAGAGGGGGGAAAATGCATTAGATTCAACCTCCAAAGAAGGAGATTCAATTTTGAGTGATATAAGAATGGTAAGTTAATCCCCTCTTTTGGAATGAGATTTGAATTGATTGAATTGCGTACTTATGACCAAGTGAAAAAGTGACAAAGATCTTATTATAACTCGAGATAGAAGCGTAGGATGAAGTTGTACACTTGGATCTAGCAATAATATGGCGAGACAAAGTTGCCTACGAATTAGAGAAAAAGTTTCCCAGACCGTGGCGAAAGTGTACACGGTCCTTCGAAAAATCCACGAAACCAAAAGGGTTTTTACGCCTCTGCAAATGAAGTCCAAATCCAAAAGTACAGTTGCACACCTGCAACCTACACATAGAAAAGAGAGGAAAAGGGGTTGAGATTGGGGGTTTGCCTTTAGGTCAAACCCCACTTTTGGAATTAACCAAATGATGAAAAAAAGTACTTGCAAGTAAATGTAAATGAAAGACTGAAATGTAAATCACCTCAAGGGAGGTTGTGATAGAAATGTTGATAGAATTTCTTGTATGAAGTTGAAGGTTGGAATGAATCTTCTCTTCAATGGTTAAATCCTTGACTTGAATGCAACACCTAGCCTTGAAAGGAGACTTGAGATTCTCAATGCTTGAAAGGGATGCTTGAATGCGCGATCTCATGAACTTCTCGCTTATGAAAACTCTTTGTTTATCATCCATGCAAAAATGGGAAAGTGAATGCAACTTATATACTCATCAAATAGAGTTATTGAATTGATTTTCCATCACAGGATGACATTGGGGGAGTTTTCCCACTCAATGCACAACCCCCAATGCAAAATTGAAAAGGGTCCTACCCCAAAATAAGGCAGGGGTCCTAGGAGGATAGAGGTGCCATGCCCCTATCCTGCCCTTTTTTCCAGGACATGATGGAGTTCAGGCAATGCAGAGGGCAAGAAAGATGTAGTTTTCAGGTGCTGAGCAATTCTCCAGTCTCCGATCAGGCTTAGGGATTCGATTCACATGCGTGAGGACCCTAATGTGGTCAAAAATTGCAAGGGTCACAATTTTATGATGCCGCAGTTTGTAGTTGGTGCGACACAGTCATTTTTCACTAAGTATTGCCATCAATGCCAAAGGGGGAGATTGTTGGCAAGAGATGCTACACAAATGGTCTTGTGTTGTCATTGATGGCACCCCAATTCAGTGGTCTCTTCCGTAGTGATCAATTTTCTTATAATAGAAGTCTAAATTATAGATTGGTCCTAGTCCAGTGAGCTAGAACAAGACATCCGACAGAGTTCAGTATTTTGGTTGGAATTTAATTTTGGTTTAATATTTTGTGTTGTAGAGCTAGAGGAAGATAGTCAAATGTCTAGAGTACCTTATTCTATAATCTTAGCCTCTGGTGATTATTGTCACGTGAGTTAGAAGATCCGGTGTACAAGTTTTTGGGTTGAATAGTGTGGTATGGACTTGTATAGTTGATCATTAGGCGGAATTGATGAAGTAATTTTGGTGATTGTTTTTGTGATCGAGGATGTTTAGTCGACATCTGGAAAATGTGTGGACAATTATTTTTGGTCTGCATATGTATTGGAGTTCGGATTGAGCTGACTATGTATGCAAATTTCATTATTTGTTATGTGTTCTTGAAGTCGACATGTAGAAGACCTAATTTCATGTTGTGGATATAAAAAGACTAATGGATGTGATCATTTTGGACATCGGTGAAAGATGAGATTAACCATAACTATAATTTGACATTGGTAGATGCTATTCATTAGTTCATTTCACTCTTGTGATATTTGTGATTGTTTGTAAGTCATTGAGCCTTACCAAGGGTTGTAGCCCTCCTTGCTTTATAAATTGAGTAGTGAGCTCTGAGAAGTGTGCCCGAATGCATGTGCATTCCATTGTAATACTTTAATAGAGTATAATTATCTTGTGGGTCTCATCCCCACCTTGGTTTTTCCCTTCACTAGGTTTTCCACGTATAAAATCTTGGTGTTATGGTGTTGCTGCTAATTACTTTGTGTTTTTGCATCTTTCTTTCATTCATTTGCATTAAGTGGTTAAAAGGACAAGTTAATAAGGTTAAAAATTTGCAGAACACTGATTCACTCCCCCTCTCAATATTCCTTGATTCCAACAATGTCTGACCCAATGGCCCCCATGATAGTGCTCCATTGTAACAATATACATATAGTTGTCTTGGTCATACCTGCTTATCTGGAATAGGCACAAGGGCTTCACTTAGTGAACCTAGGTTATAGCACATGCGACTAAATAATCCTTCTATTTAAAAAAAATATTTCCCTAAAATCCTTTTTTTTTCACCCCCTCCCAATACACAACCCAAATTAAAAGCCCCCCTATTTTCATGAAATATTGCATTTTCATAGCCCGAATTAAAAAAACCCCTATTTTTACCAATAGGCAATATATTGTACTCTCATTTTGGGATATTAAACCCCCCAATATGAATGCACATGATATAATATTTCCTATCTACTGAAGCCCCCATGAGAATAGATCTACATACTGCTATAAGCTCAAAATCCCACACATGTAATAGAGTCAACCCATTTCTAATAATCAAAGTCTATTTGTACGCCACCTGGTATAGATGAAAGTATAGCATGCCTAACATGCATGGTACCCACAAAAATACCATGCCCTCCATAACCATCTACTCTAACACTCATCCCCACCTGATAGGAAATCCATGGCCTCTCTTATCTACATCTACCAATCCCTCTAAAACTACACTAATGAGAGTTAGCAATCTCAAGTGTTACGATATCATTGTCTCCCATATGATCTCATAATTGATGATGCATAGCTCATCATCATCCACCTAAAACATCTAGCTCAAAGTGTCTCTCCCAATAGAAGACTCATACAACTAACTCCCCATGAATAAAAAATCTCGAGTATCCTCCAGACATCCTCCAATGTAACTGTTGCCTATCCCTACAATAGATGAAATGAGTTTGTCTTTGAGTGCCATTGCTTTGTCAATGTAGTAATCAATTCCCTATTTTCCCTTATCTCATACATGAATGTGTTGTGATATAACTCGAAACCATTTATATTTTTAGTGGCTAATATTCGCCAATTGGCTATTTTTTGAAATTTGGAAATCAAAATTTGGCTAATAAGTTCAACTTTTAAGGTGACCCAAATCGCCACATTTTTATGAATTTTTATTTTAGTGTTATTTAAATCGTCAGAGAACTTATTTTATTAATTTTTTTAACTCAAATATTCACCACAATATTTGATATACATGATTAGATTAGATTTGCTAATATTTTACAATTTATTGTAGCAATCTAAATTAATTCACCAATAATATATCATAATTATTAGTTACTTTAGGGTTATATCAACAATCTTTAGTTGCCACCATTGATTTAAAATATAATCTAATGACCTTCATTGTATTCCATGAGGTAAATTGTACCTACAAGTTGTAATGCTCATGGGGGTTGATATTTCTTTTGAATTGTTGACCTCAATGAAAATCAATGGTCTTAAAGCAAATTTTGACCCCATAAGTATTACAAATTGTTGGTACATTTTCTCTCACAAAACACAAAGAGGGTTATTAGAATATTTTAAATTAATGGCATAAACTAAATAAAGTAGAGTCTACCCCTTAAACTCATTAATGATTTCTATCTTCAGGCCTATACTTTTCTATAAAAAATATTTATTTATTTGAAAGGATTTGCAATAGTAATTAATGCATACTCTAATTATTTTCCAAGATTCGCCAATATTTTCTACCAAAAAAATTTCATATAAAAAAATTCGCCAATAAAATTAATATTTTTCTTTAAAAAAAAGAAAGATTCGCCAATAAAAAATATTATTATTTTGAAAAAAAACTTAAATATTCGCCAAGATTTTATACAATTTTTTGAGAGGGGGTTTCTTAAAGTTTTTACTGCTTGAAACGTAGCAAACAATCTCTCTCATGTTCCTACAAATGATGACATAGTGATCGACATGAAGGTCAATTCTCACATCTCTGTAAAATTGGCAGATCCTCCTACAAAAAAAATGGGGAAAGCATCATGTTAACCTAACCTCTTCCATCATGATTTTTCTGTCCAAACCCTAATTTCTTTAACCGTAATTGAAAACCCTAATTTGGTCTTTTAATAAAATACTTGACTGGTCAATACCAATCAATCCAACTTAAACACTCAATAATACTCTAGGTCAACCTAGTCCATCACCAATCAAACCCTTAACCCTAGTACACCCTCTAATTGCCTATTGGTGTAAAGCGGAAAAAATCGCAATCGAACCCTAGTTGCTCTCCCCTCTTCCAACTCCGAGGAGAGAGAAGGGAGGTCGCTAGGGTTGATGGTTTTTCACTTAAGGGAGAGACTTTACATTCAAAAGAGGGGTTGAAACCCACAAGATCCAATCCCACACAATGCAAGATTGGATTCTAAATGAGTTTCAAGGGTTAAGACAGCAAGGCTACCCTCTTTTGTAAAGAATGTTGATAGAAGAATTAGGCTAGGAATGCATAGAAAGTGACAAAGATTCGCTTATAAACTGAGATAGGGATATAGGATGAAGCTGCGGACCTGGAATTAGCAGTAAAATGTCGATACGGCGCTGTCCTACAAATTTGAGCAAAAGTTGTCAGGACGATGGCGCCCGACGCCATGGTCCTCCAAAAAATCCGTGAAACGAAGGGGGATCTGTTCGTCTCTGCACAAGGATTCCAGATCTTCAATTTCAGCCGCGTACCTGCAACCTACACACAGAAAAGCGAAGATGATTGGGGGGTTAGGGATTAGGGGTTTGCCTTTAGGTCAAACCCCGGTTTTGGAATTAACCAAGAAATGAGAAATTGCTATAAATGTAAATGTCTGTAATGTAAAACAAGTACTAATACCTTGTTGTAAGGATGTTTGTATCCTTATGTGCGAAGGTATAGATGTTGTTGTTTGTTGTATGTTGTATGTTGTAGTATGTGATCTCCTCTTCAATGGTTGAATCCTTGTCTTGAATGCAACACTTAGCCTTGAATGGAGACTTGAAATGATCAATTGCTTGAATGCTTGAATGCTTAAATGCTTAAGTATAGTTTCCACGCTTTTTCCGTCATGTATGTATATATCGAATGAAAGAGAAAAATGTAGTTTATATACTTGTCAATTAGGGCTGATAGACTGATTTTCCTGACCTTAGGCCGACCAAGAAAGTTAATTTCCAATTTGCAAACGAAAAGACCCGATACCCCATAGGAGGCCGGGCCCAAAATAGGCCCAGGGACCAGGGCGCTGGGCGCTCTGGTCCCACCTCCCGGGACAGCAGGGTGCAAGGAGGTTCAGGCCAGGGTGCTTGAAAAATGCAGTTTTCAGTGTCATAATCAGGTTTCGGGGTCTCCATTCAAGTTGCGTGTTGCGTCGCCATCGTGAAGACCGAAATGCAGTCGAAATTGCAAGTGTCACAATTTTAGGAGCTACATTTAGCCCCCACTTTAGCGGGAGTATGTATGCTCATACTTTCGGTAAAGTACAAGGAAACAACATTGAAAGACTTTCACCACGTCAAGGAGGCAAGATACACCAAGCCCCCAGTGGACTAAGGATCTTACGACTTCAATTGACAAAGTAAAAGGGAAGATCATGAGGGAGAACCATGACTGTCAGTAGTAAGGTTCCCTCACTATGAGTCATGCAAGAGAAATACCAAAAATTTTCAAGGCAAAGCTAAGTTCGCCAAGAAATTTTCAAGTATCTTAAAGGGATAGTCAGGGTGTATGCCCCCCTACATTAAAGAGATCGCACATGCCTCAACGGGGGTGATTGATTTAACGTAGTGATACACATAAGAAATGAGAAAGGAGCACGTTATCACAAGGATTTAGCCCCCAAGTGTGAGATAAACCCAAGGATAATAAACACAAAACACAAAGCACAAGGTGACTTCGCTTTCCTCGAGGTCAGTATGCTGTATGATAAGTCATGTATATATATCATATGTATGTATGCATAATTGTTCTTCATTCCCCAATCAAGGAAGGTCACCTAGAAGAAGGGAACACATGTGTCTTTTGAGTCAACATGAGAGAGACCAAAGGAGATCTCAGTGCTTTGCATCGTCCTCAAGTAGACAACACTAAGGACGACAAATAGAAGAATGAGAATAACATATAGAAGAAGTAACAAAAAGAGAGGAGGAGAGAATCTGCTATGCTAATGTAACTAGTCTAGCATGTCATCTACCTCCCGATCTTGCTGATCAATGTTTCGGGAAGGCAGGGAACACGCTAGAGGAGGAACATCCAACACAGTAGATGGAGCTATCACAAGATCCAAACAAGGGCTATGTTCATGTTCCAAGCCACGTTGTTCTTGTCTAGGAGCTAGGATAAGTGCTTTAGAAAATTCATTAGATAAATGGTTATCAAAATCAACAAGTTCATATTCACTATCAGAAGCAAGAGGAGTAACATTTTCATCATGAATAACATTTTCATCTATATCATCATCAAGATTTATAAAAATAGGATCTTTAACTCGCACAGGATCAAGACCATCATGCATCTTATGTTTAGGGGATTTAGGTTCAATTTTCGGCTGAGGAGAAAATGGAATAATGCTTGTCGAAGGTGTTTTTGGAGATTGTAAAGTTTGAGAAGCAGCTGCTTGAGCCCTAAGACGACGTTTTTATCGGCGTTCACGTGCAGAATGATTTCGTCTAGTCTTAGTAGGAAGTGGAGAAGATTGAGGAGGAGGATGTTCTCATCCTTATCACTTGGGTGTTTAGGTTGTGGTCTCTTAGGCTGGATAATAGGAGAAGAAGAAGGTCTCTTCTCTCTATAAACGGAAGGAGGAGGGACTGCTCCATATAAAGGAGGAATTTTTGGTTTAGGAAGAAGACCAAGTCCATCGTGACGATGAGGTATAGGTCTACTTTTAGAAGGTTTATTAGGCATAGACATAGTCACATCCATAGGAACGGGTTGGGAATCTTCTTGAGGAAAGATATTAGTTTTATCTTTCAAAGGAAGAACTTCCTTCTCAAGAATGATGGGAATATCAAGTTTGGGTGTTCTAGGTTCACTTAAAGATAAGATCATGTCTGTTTTCCACTTTTGATAAGATTTGAAAAGATGATCACTTCGCGGAGGAAGGGATTGGAATTGTTTAGGCCAAAAGTAATCAATAGGAACACTAGAGGTTCTTTTAGCTAGTTTAAAGAGACTATGATTGACAGTAACAACTTCACCATTATGGAGAAATTTCAAATATTTATGAATAGGAGAAGCAATAGCTTTCATGGAAGATAGCCAAGGATAGCCAAGCTTCACACGAAATTGTTCGGAAGAAGGAATAATAGCAAAGTTCACATCAAGGGATTTGTTATGGACCTCAATAGGCAATGTAATAGAACCAATCGCAGGAGAAGAAAATGCATCAAATAATTTCACAATCACATCTGTTTTGTCATAGATCACTTGATTCAATTGCAAAGTAAAAAGAAATTCTTCAGTAATAACATTAACCATGCACAAAGGATCAATAAGCACTCCACGGCAAGGTGTATTCTTGACTTTTGCAACTATGTATAAAGGACCATCAGGTGCCCTAATGGTTTCACTAGAATCAAATGTGATGGAAGGTTCTTTAGGATTTTCTTGCTGCTCTACAAAGTTAATCACATTCGGAGTCATAGACACAAGATCATCAGATGAAAGAGAGGAATCATTAGCCTCAATCGCATTAGAGGTATGAGAAGGTAATGGATCAATAAAAATCTGAAGATTTTGGTTAGGAGGAGCTACAGATGTGTTGCCTTTATCATTCACTCCAGAAATAGAAATAGTATTATTATCAATCAAATCTTGAATTTTACCCTTTAAAGAAAAACATTTTTCAGTATCATGCCCAAGCTGACGATGAAATTGACAAAAAGATTTGTTATCAAAATAAGGTGAAGTAATCTTTGCAGGATCAATTTGCCTTATAGGAGGAAGAGTAAGCACATTTTGTTCCAATAACTTATTCATAATACTATGCAATGATTCATTCAAAGGAGTATACTTTCTTTCTTTCTTGAAAAACTTAGAAATAGGAGGCACACCTGATGCTGCATTCACATTGTTGTTGATGATGTTTTCATTGAATTTGATGGAATCTCTGTTCGGTTTAAACTTCCCAAATGGTTGTTGACTGCTATCACCCTTATCACTCGGAGCCATAGGATGTGATTGTTCCATTTGACTCACAGTCAGTTGATAATTGTGAAGAGTGGCACACAACTGTTGGAAAGAAGTAAACTCAGAAAACAGAAGTTTGTCTCGAATATCTTTTTGTAAATTAGAAATAAAGATTCTTTGAATATCATTGTCAGGCACTGGAAAAGAAATTTGAGCATACAAATGCTTATATCTACCAATGAAATCAGTCACTTTTTCTTTAACACCTTGTTTACAATGCATTAAATCAATCAAAGTAACTTTAGGACTTATATTGTTTTGAAATTGTTGAATAAAAGCATTTGCAAGTTGTTCGAAAGAAGTAATAGAATAAGAAGGCAACGAGCAATACCATTGTAGGGCTTTGTCTCTTAATGTTCTAGTAAATAGTTTTGCAAGCAACCTTTGGTCATAAGCAAAATCAGTACATATTGTTTGAAAAGTCTTAACATGTGTTAGAGGATCACCTTTACCATTATAAAGCTCCAAATGCGGGATTTCAACATGTTTAGGAGGGATAGCTCGAACAATGTCAAGAGAAAGTGGGCTCACAACATCAAATGTGGGCACACTAAACTTAGATTGATTCATAGAGGCAATTTGTTGCTGTAAAGAAGAGACAGTTTGTGCAAGATTGTTAATGGTCGCTTCAGTCGAAGAATTCATATTAGATGTGTTAGATTGAGATGGAGGTGTTATGTTATTGAAAGAAGGTAAAGAGTAAGGTGGTGGGACTCTATGATAGTTAGTCATAGGAGAGGATTGGACAGGAGGAACACTACAAGGAGGAATGGAATGGTTAAATGAATTGCCCCCTTGCGTCATGTTCATTTGTGAAGATGTAATAGGAACACTCATTGAAGGAATGAATGAAGAAGTTGGATTGAATGAAGGAATAGGGTTAATTGAAGAAGAAGGATTGCCCCCATGACTGGTGATCACAGGAGGAATGTCTTGTATAGAAGTAGTCATTATGTTTGATGTAAAGGTAGGTACGCTAGTAATGGAAGTTGTCAAAGGAATAGAATGATTGACTTGAGTGGGAGGTTGTGTATAACCTAAAGTTTCAGCGCAACTCTTCATAGGCATCACATTCAAATTCACAATGTGCGAAATACCACGCAAAATATCAATTCCATTCTTATCACTTTGAAGCATACGTTTTAGACCCTCAATTAAAGGAAGAGCTTGACTATCGGGATACTCATGAGACATCCATTGGTGAAAATCTTCAAATTGGTTATCCAATTTGGAAAGTTGTTCTACAGAAACCTCATGGAGAGCTTCTTCATCATTAGGAGGATTAGAGGAATTACCCATATCCTCGTTAAAAAGGCTATTCAAATTAGGTTCCATCTCCTCGGTGATTAAACCTCGGTTAGACTTAATTCTACGGCTTCGTTTAACGGGAATAGTGTAAGTAGGGCTTATTGTTGTAAAACTCATGCACTAGAAAGAGAGAGAAAATTTTGAATTTAGAGGTAGCAATTTTCAGTAAAATCAGCCAATTTTCTGGATTTAAGCTGTTAAATGCAATCACGACAGTCTCCCGAAATTTTGAAAAAAATGTCCGGGACCGTGGCGCTCGGAGTGCACACGGTCCTTGCAACTTTTTTCGAAATTTGTAGGGATGAAAGGTATGATGATTTTAGAGATAATCTGAAAAAATTGAGTGATTTTACGATTTGTAGATAGGCCAAATTAAAGTTGCAATCTCAAAATTGAACCCTACCAAGATTGTCGAAAAATGCAAAATTTGAATTTTGAAAAAGAGAGGGAAACTGAAATTTTGAATTTTATGATTTTAGAGGGAATGTCAAAAGCAATGCAAGTTTTGAAATTTAAAAATTGACTCAATTTCACGCAAAATTCAATTTTGAAAGCGGAAATCAAAGTTGTTGTAATTAAGCACTTAATTTCAAAAGTCACAAAATGCAAGAATTTGAATAAAGCACTGAAATTTCAAATGAATGCAAACACACTTTTCAGATTTAGGACAGTAAGAAACACAATTTTGACATGAATTTCAATTTCAATGATTTTTGAATAATTAGGAGCCTTAATCCAAGCAATCACAAGACCTACTTTGACTTTAATTTTGAAAGTGTTATAATTGATAAAATCGGCCAAAATTCTGGATTTTAGCAGAAAAATACAGTAAGATCTTGCTCCCGAAATTTTGGAAAAAATGTCGGGGACGATGGCGCTCGGAGTGCACACGGTCCTCGCAACTTTTTTCCAAATTTTCAGGGATGAAAGATATTGTGATTTTATTGCGGAATCCAAAGTTACAGCTGATTTGGAGATGTTTTGATCAGTGAAATTGTCGGACAAAGGTTGAATCAAGAGGGTTTCAAAAATTAGGGTTTTGACACTTAACCACTTAATTTTCAAACCTAAAGCACAGATATGAATTGATAATTTGCAATGGAAGGGCAGATCTGAAACAAGCATTAACAATTAAATATTTCACAAGTTCAATTACTAAAAAGAAATTTTAGGGTTTTTATGCAATCACCTCTAAAATTTTGCAAAAGATCAAACATGGAAATGTAATCAGGGAATCAATTTTCAGATCTAATCATAAATAATCAGAAAGGATGTTCACGTCGGGTTCACCAAAATGTAAAGCAGAAAAAATTGCAATCGAACCCTAGTTGCTCTCCCCTCTTCCAACTCTGAGGAGAGAGAAGGGAGGTCGATAGGGTTGATGGTTTTTCACTTAAGGGAGAGACTTTACATTCAAAAGAGGGGTTGAAACCCACAAGATCCAATCCCACACAATGCAAGATTGGATTCTAAATGAGTTTCAAGGGTTAAGACAGCAAGGCTACCCTCTTTTGTAAAGAATGTTGATAGAAGAATTAGGCTAGGAATGCATAGAAAGTGACAAAGATTTGCTTATAAACTGAGATAGGGATATAGGATGAAGCTGCGGACCTGGAATTAGTAGTAAAATGTCGATACGGCGCTGTCCTGCAAATTTGAGCAAAAGTTGTCAGGACGATGGCGCCCGACGCCACGGTCCTCCGAAAAATCCACGAAATGAAGGGGGATCTGTTCGTCTCTGCACAAGGATTCTAGATCTTCAATTTTAGCCGCGTACCTGCAACCTACACATAGAAAAGCGAAGACGATTGGGGGGTTAGGGATTAGAGGTTTGCCTTTAGGTCAAACCCCGGTTTTGGAATTAACCAAGAAATGAGAAATTGCTGTAAATGTAAATGTCTGTAATGTAAAACAAGTACTAATACCTTGTTGTAAGGATGTTTGTATCCTTATGTGCGAAGGTATAGATGTTGTTGTTTGTTGTATGTTGTATGTTGTAGTATGTGATCTCCTCTTCAATGGTTGAATCCTTGTCTTGAATGCAACACTTAGCCTTGAATGGAGACTTGAAATGATCAATTGCTTGAATGCTTGAATGCTTGAATGCTTGAGTATAGTTTCCATGCTTTTTCCGTCATGTATGTATATATCGAATGAAAGAGAAAAATGTAGTTTATATACTTGTCAATTAGGGCTGATAGACTGATTTTCCCGACCTTAGGCCGACCAGGAAAGTTAATTTCCAATTTGCAAACGAAAAGACCCGATACCCCATAGGAGGCCGGGCCCAAAATAGGCCCAGGGACCAGGGCGCTGGGCGCTCTGGTCCCACCTCTCGGGACAGCAGGGTGCAAGGAGGTTCAGGCCAGGGTGCTTGAAAAATGCAGTTTTCAGTGTCATAATCAGGTTTCGGGGTCTCCATTCAAGTTGCGTGTTGCGTCGCCATCGTGAAGACCGAAATGCAGTCAAAATTGCAAGTGTCGCAATTTTAGGACGCTACAATTGGTTTGATGAACTATGCAGTTTGCCTAACCAACTATGCAATTTGCCTAACCAACTATGCAGTTTGATAGACAAACTACGCAATTTGCCTACGAGGGCTTCATTTATTGAACCTGGGTTATCATGTGCATTCATAGCATATTAAAGAATCCCATATTTTCAAAAAATATTGCATTAAACTCCTTTTCTTCCTCCACTCCCAATACACAAGCTGAATTAAAAAACTCCCTTATTTTCACCAAATATTGTATTTTTTAGTAGCTTGAATTACAAACCCCATATTTTCACCAGATAGGCAATATATTATTCTCAATTTTCAGGATATTAAACCCCCAAATATGAACCCGCGTGATATAATATTGCCTAGTTAGAGAAGCCCTTGTGAGTTTGCCTAACCAACTACATAATTTGCTTGACCTACTATGTAGTTTGCCTAACTAACTATGTAGTTTCATCAAACAAGTGCACATATCTTACCAACTACATAGTAAGAGCAACCAACTGCACAGTTTCTCACCAAGACCCCCCCAACACGCAAAAAATTAATCCTAGAAAAGTGTGCTCAAAACTCAAATTGACAACTAGGATTTGGGGTACATATTTTTGGTCTTGTGCCCTCTGGTTGCTAATAGGTCTGCACATGCTCACCATGATGATTCTCCCTCAGAATTTGCACCATCCTACTAACTTCTCCTTCCTTCTAGAGCTCTGATTCTTCCAAAATAGAGAGGGAAAATGAGCTCTCTTAACCCTCCCACCCCCTTTTATACCCCTCTTGACTACCTAGATGGATGTGCATCCAATCCCATTTGCACTAGTTGTGGTCATTTTCACCTTCTCAAGCCTATATCTTTTTTGTATTATCTCCAATTTCATTTTTGTTTTCAATTTTGGACTCCTAATATCATTGTTGACAAAATAATCTTTTCGATCAATTTCTCGAGGGGAACCCTTATATCCTGTCATGCTTAGGGCATGTTTAATGTGATTTTTCCGTTTATATCTTCTTTGAAACAACATTCTAAATCACATTGTCTCAAAGAGGGAAAAAATGTACACTAAAAATCAGTATTACCTATGTTCTTCATTTTTAACCTAATCACGCATATAATATTCATTATTTGTGTGATCCTGTCTTGTTTCACCTTTTTCGTTTTCTATCAAAATCATTGCATTTTCCTCCCATTTAAAGTTTGGGGTTTCATTTTAATCTCATCTTCATCCCCTTTACATCATATCATTCCCCGCTCAATCCGGTGATGTCAAATTTTGACCTAAACCCCTATCTCAATTAGGGTTTTTTGCTTCCTTTTTGGTCCTGCAACTTCCTGCTTTCCATTTTTAGTCTCGTTGGCTTCATTTTTTTCCTATTCCTATTTTATGGTTTCATTTTGACATCTTCTCCCACCCCATGGTGTTTCATTCATCCCTTTTCCATTTATTGACCCAGTTTACCCACTGTTGCTTGGTTTCATTTGATTTGACCTAATTTTCCCATTTTCGCTCAAATCTATCCATTTTCAGTCTGAACCTTCCCGATTATTTCCAATTTCAACCATTTTGACCAAAATTGACTTAATTTGATGCAATTAAGGTCTTTAGACTTCAGTTTGACTAATTTGCCCATTTAGGTTTAATTCATTATTAGAAAAAATAATTTTTTTTTGTAATTATTTTTGTTTTAATATTTCATCATTTAAACATCATTTTTAAAAACTAGATAATTTATATTATTTAATTAGTTTTGAACTTCACACTTTCATTAAATAATTTAATTAAATGTTCAATTTCTATCTCCCATAATTGAATAATTTATTTGAATGATTCAATTATCTAATTATTTCATAATTGAATAAATATCTTTATTTATTTAATTATTTTTCCTAATTATTCTTCTAATATTTAAAAATGACAACAATATCTTAGATATTTATGAAATTTTCCTTAATATTCTCTTTGATTTTCGAAAATCCTTCTTTTTGGAAATATCTCATTATATTTTAATTTTAAAAAATGAAAATGAGGTATGCATCCTAAGAAAATTTGTTTCCTCGTCTCCATCCTTCCTCGAATGGTAGATTTGTTGTGCATTCAATTAGACTTGTCCATCTAACCAAAAATCTTTTCCATCTTGTTCATTCATCAAGTCTCAAATTTTTTATAAACTGAGCCCTCTCTTTCAATCAATTAATCTAACTTTAGAATTGTCATTCTATCAAATTGTCCAGTGAATCCACTTTTCGATTAATTTTTATTTTGTCTAATTTTATAGCAATCATAATCATAATCACATACTTTGAGTAAATATTGATATCATATCACACTTGCTTTCATTGTATTCATGTATTCTCGCATATAGAGAGCGGCAAATCTCCATTAGAAATGAAAGAAGAAGCAACGAGGTCACGTGGAAGGAATGTGTTGGTATTGATGTTTCATTTTACGTTTTCTACATTTTGTTTTAATGTATTTGTTGGTTATAATAGGGTAAATGCATGTATGTTTGAGTTTGTGATTAGCTTAGATAGGACATTCATGCTTTTGCTTTGGTTTTATATCTTAACCTCGATTTTCCTTGATGTACAAGATCGATTTCATGAACATTCATGAAGATTACATCTTATGCATGAAATGTAAAAGGACTACATTCATATAATAGAATGTGCACGTTTGCATGAGTGATTTTGTTTAAGGAAAGTAGTTTCCCTTTTCTTGCATTGTCTAGTTTACATTCTTGGGAATGGGTGACAAATATGGGTAACAGAGAAGAATTGTCCTCTTTTTAGGAACTTCCATTATAATAAAGGTACATTGATCAAAGTATTTCATTCATTTAAATAGATGAATTAACCTAGCAAATTTATTTACCATATTTCTCTGCCATAACTTGATGGTAGGATATTGCATTTCATATAAATAAATGCATGTAGATATATCAAATTGCACCAGGTTTCCCTCTTGCCTATTGTTTCCAGGTAGCTAGGTATTTTGTGTAGGATTGGGTATCTTTCATTTCATGAAAGATTCTAGGAGAGCATAAGCTTCAGGGTTGGACGAAAAAAGCACTTGACCTAAGTTCTCGTCTCTTGACCTAGCAATTGATTGTTGGGGTCACTGGCATTCTGAGACCTATTGTCTATAATTTATCTATCTTCTCTTACATATGTATCTAGTATTATACCTCATATGGTATTGTGTTGGACACATGGCATGTGATGCCTAGTTATTTACTATTGATATATTAATTTTCACATACCTAGATTAAGCACCATACCATTGTGATGTATTTGACATTCAACATGAATATTGATATATTATCATTTTCTTATATATTATTGCATTTTATGAGAATTTATTTACTATGTGATATAGTTAAAAGGGAAGAGTCCTTACAACACCACACCCAATCATATCTGGACTACATTGGAGCCCCTGTTTGGGAAGCAAGATGTATTGAGGGGATTTCAATCAGAGAATGAGCTTATTAGCTTGAATCTTAATTATTTTGACAACGTCAAGGACTTCTTCACCAAACTCAAGTCTCTTATATTACAGTTGATATAGTGCAACATTGAGAATCAAGATTCTTAATTGATTCTGTCTATCCTTGCCAAGCTTGGTCTTGATTATTTAGTTTTTATAGCTACATTTTATGCCACCATAGATGCTCTTAATACTCATTTCACCATCCCTTCACTTGATGAGTTTTATTCTCAACTCACATGAGAGAAAACCAAGTTGGTTTAGTTGGGTCAATTAAAGTCCTCTAAATCATAGGATCTTGTTGCTTCTAAGGGAACCGTATATTAGAAGGATTCACATGGCTAACACAAGAAATAAAAACAAAAGGATTCCATGTCACATGAGCAACCCAATGACACAATATCACATAATTCTTCAGATTCTTCTTCCTCTTCTAAGAGGTCATCATCAAAGAAGGATAAGTCAAAGTATACATATTGCACTAAGCTAGGACATCATGAGCATCAATGTTATGCAAGGAATATTTATGAGTTGATGTATCTTCTATAGAAGCACAATATTCAACCACCTTCAACTAGTATATTGTCTTCTACAACTTTAGGATTTGGTCATTTTGGGTCTTCTTCTATGGAACGCACTAAAGTCAAGATGAAGGTCCATGATCTCTTTGCATTAATGCTTTCTCATTCCTTCAGGTGGGTTCTTGATTCAAGACATTTACATGACATGGCATCTTTAGAGGGCATGTTCTCTTCTTTAAGGGTAACAACACTTACATGAGTGTTACTAGGAGTGGTTTTATTAAGGTTGATGATGGAATGTTCAATATTGTTCATTATCTCCCTTCACTATCTTCAAATATCCTTTCCATTTACCATATTACTCGTAATGGGATAGGCAAGACATTTGAATTCACCCCTAATTTAGTGCTTATCAAAGATTTACATAGTAAAGAGCTTGTTACAGTTGGTAACATTAATCATGGTTATATGAGTTCTCTCATTTTTATTTCATTGAGCATGAAGTTTCATTGGTTGCTCCTATCACTCATGCATCAAAATTAGATCAGGTATCTGAAGAGAGGTTTGATCACTTGAATCTATGTGTGCTTTAGTCATCCATAGTGGTTCTTGAGTCTTGTCTTGATCCTCTTCATGTGATGTATGGAAATAGGGATCCAAAAATTTAGGTATGAATTCACTTATTTTCACACAAAACATTAAAAGGAGAATGAACTCAATAGATCCAACCTTAATTTTATTAGGAAAAGGGATAATTTAGATTGAATTTTGTTCCTTTTTTATTGAGTTGAAAATGCAATTGAAAGGATGAAACTTGAATGCTATATCTAGTGTAAATGATGAGAATTTGATATAAAATAAATAAACAACAACCTATAGACACATTATGTAGACACAAAGCTAAATATGAGCATAAGGAACATAGATGCACCTATGTTAGCAAATTCAACTTAAAAGTAGAAGATTAGGTGGCTCTAGGCAACTTGGTCCTCCAGCTATCAGATTTAGGGAAACATGAAAATTTTGAGATTACTATATCACTCATAATCTATTCCCATAATTTCACTAGGAATTCATGAGATCATGTTGCTCTAGGCAACCTAGTCATCTATTTTTTGCTTCTACAAAAGTACATCTGATCGTTGTCAAATTCTATGTCAAAATATTCATTTGTAGCTCCTAAATTTGTTGCCTACATACAAAAAGAAATGAAATGATGTTGTTGATAGGGGTTTACCTAAGTAAAACCCCAAGTTTGGAATTAACCCTTGAATTGAATTGGAATTGGAAATGAAAATGAAATGAAAATACCAAATTATGCTAAATGGTATACCTCAAATCTATTACAACTGATGATGGATGACGATGCATTGCTCTTTGAATGTAATCACAGTGCTGATGCAATTGTTAGGGTTTCAAGCAGATCTGAAGCAAATATGAACTAACAATTATATGCAGATTTAAATACAAAAGATAAAGGAATAAAATAGGACACATATAACACAAAGATTTAACGTGGTTCACCCAGAATGGGTTACGTCCACCATACACAGCCGTCCAATCTTTCTTATTATCCAACAAAAACAATACATCAACATTTCAATGCCTTAAGCATCCCAGCTGCTTATAACATGTGTTTTTAGGGCAACAAACAAAGTCAGCCTTTTTTAGGGTTTTATTACAATGTCAGTTTTCATCAATAAAAACATCCAAATTTTTTTTTCCTCAGGGGCTGCCGCCCTCGAACCCCTGCCGCGGGCTATCGCCCGCGTTCTCAAGGCTCGGCCCAGCCTTGGACCTCAATGAGGATACGTGCTAAGTGTATAGTACTTTGCTGATTAGTCACCACATATCAACAATCTCCCACTTGGAGACTGATACTAGATGACACCACTGTACTTGTAACATCCACTGGATAAAACACTGAGACTTGACTAGTATAAAATTCCACAATTATCAATCAAGAAGACCAACAAAAACTGATGAAGAAATCAACTTCTCCTATGGAACTGCCTTCATGAACATATCGACAGGATTCTCACTTGTGTGAATCTTCTCAAGCCGTAACTGACCCTCCTCCAAAACAGTCCGCATGAAGTGGTACCTGGGCTGAATGTGCTTTGTCCTTGAATGAAAAGAAGAGTTCTTCGCAAGATGAATGACACTCTGGCTATCAGTATACAATGGGCTATCCTCATGTGTTTGACCCAATTCCTCCAGAAAACATTGTAACCAAATCATCTCCTTGCTGGCTTCTGTAGCAGCAACATACTCAGCTTCAGTGGTTGAAAGTGCAACAACCTTTTACCACAAGTCTGTCCTTATATATTTTCTTACCTCCTTCCTCCTCCTTCAGACTATAAACCCATTTGTTAGGCAAGGCTCTTTTTTCTGCAGGTAAAGGGACTAAGTCCCAAGTATTATTTTTCATCAAAGAGTCCATCTCCTCTTTCATGCCTAGCTCCCACTGTTGTTTGGCATCCACCTGCATTGCTTCTTCATATTCTTCTTGTTCACCAGAATCAGTTACTAAAATAGAATACAAAGAAGGAGAAAATATTTCAGGGGGTCTACTTAACCTTGTAGAACGTCTAACACTTGCAGGAGTTTGTGGGACAATCTGTTGTTGCTGAGCATCAGGTACCTGTGGCATTTCATTTTTAGGAATCTCATCCAACACCACATATTCTTGTTTGTCCTATTCATACTTCTTTTCATGCATCTGTTCTTTATACATGACCCCGACGAGGATACGTGCTAAGTGTAGAATACTTTCTGATCAGTAGCTACATATCAACAACAATAACATGACTTAACATGACATTAACATTAATGACCTAATAAAACACATTTGCTTGTATGTAGATTGATGTAGATTTTTGCTCCATGATGTTGAAATTCTTGAAGAATGTGGTGGGATGAAACGCTACCTTAAATGGTTTAAGATGCTTGATGTGGATACACAAATGATAGATGAAAGTGATTGATTAATGTTTTTTTCAAATGAATGGGAAGTATGTTATTATATAGGGTCCCTAAGGTAATTTACTAATTAGGTTGACCTCCAACAGTCAAATTGAGACATCAAGAATGAAAATCACTAGAAAGGGGCAACAGTCAAATTGAGACATCAAGAATGAAAATCACTAGAAAGGGGAAGTGCATTGACATATTTAAAATAGGTAGTGTTTATGGAAAACTAGGACACCCTAGGCATCCTAGTTCACCAAAAATAGTGCAGACAAGTGGGAAAGGAAAGTACACAACCTAAGGCATAGGTTCAATTCCCTATGCAAAAATATGACATCATGTTTTAGGTGCAAAGACCAGAAATAGACTTGGGGGAGATCTAAGATGGAAAAAACTAAAGTAGGGGCAAAAAAGGTGGTGTAAATCACGTAAGGTTAAAATATACAACTCTACACCTCTTCCACATTCTACTTCTTGTGAGATTAGTTGAGTTCAATAGGATGATTATTCTCTTCTAGTTTCAATAGAGTGGGATGATTACTTGCCAAATATTGCAACATTTTTTGATACATCATACACTCCAAACATTGTAGCAGTGTCTGATGCATCAAACACTCCATACATTGGGTACATGATTGAGGATATTTCATTCCTCTTCGATGGAAATTTGAGTATTCATGTCATCTCATCTTTAGTGCCTTCAGACTTTGTTCATTAGGTATCTTCACAGTTGTTTGGATTTTCTTTAGTTCAATGACATCTTTTGATTTAGACAATTAGATAGTTGAGTAGTTTTCCATGGCACACATCATGAGACTATTCGTTCCATCTCCTTTCATGGAGTTGCTTCTGTCTTGGCCATTTGATTTTTTTCTTGCCAAGGGGAGGAACATGATTTGTCATTCTTGGATCATCATTAGTATTCATCATTGATCCTTCATCTTCAACATTGGAGCTTCTCTCTTATGGGGGGAATATTGATTGTACTTCTATGACCAATTCAATACGTGGGGGGGACATCTTGAGTCCTTCATGCTTGCCATATTTACTTTACGTTAATTTTTTTCTCTTTTGGGGAGGAGTTTTTTCCCATGTGGTTCTCCTTTTCTTTGTTTGTGAGAGTTGCATTGGTGTGGGTTGTATTACTTTGTATTGGTTTGTACATGAGTACTTGATCAAGCCTAGTTGTGGGGATGTTAAAGTTATTAGGAAATTTTATCTAATTATTAATTAATTAGGTCCTCTAATTGCTTTTTCACTTAAGCTAAACTTAGGTTCTTTTTCCTTTTATTTATTTAGGCTAATGTAACAATAACTTAAGTTGTCTCATTAGGTTTTTGAATATAGTGTTTCATTCAACCTTATATAAATATTCATTCATTCATTATAATTATATCTCTCCATATTGTATGTGCAATAATACAAAATTCTCAAGTTGTTATAGAACATACGATCCTTGCTTTATCTCTTTTGTGTGATAGGTGTTTTGCTTGCAGATGATCCTTAGCTCATGTGGTTGCATTATCAACTTCTGCACTAAATACATTAGATATAATAAATTAAATAAAAATAATCATGTAAATTAAATATTTTTTAACAAATATTCATCACTAATAATATGAACGAATAAAATTACATGATTGATCCTTCTTTCATACAAACTATCATGTTGAATTCAAACTCAAAATATGATAATATTTATTCTTTTCAATATGCCTTGCTTGTTCTTTAAAATGGAAATAGTATTTTATTAAATAAATATTAAAATTTATATAAAAAACTATAAGAAAAGACTAATGTCTTGGACACAAAAATCATGTATAGGATTGCATGTAGTGCCCCTACTTGACTCATCCTTTATTAGAGGATGTGATAATTTTTTTTAGATTTGTGCGTGTTTGGATACTCTCTTTGACATTAGTGGATTCATTATGATTTATATGGATGAATTTATGTCCTAGAATAACATGTTGATCAGACTTATGTGTAGTGATCTAGATTTACTCATTATTCATATATGGATTATATTGATTATGAGGAAATCTTGATTATGCTAACCCTATTCCATGATTATGATGATAATTGAGTTGATGTTATGATGATTGTGATTGTCTTCTAGTGTATTCGTGATTAGAGACGATGTCATACTGCTCATTGCAAGCATGATATGACATTGAGATTCTCTATCACTTGCATGATCATTTATGATATATATGTGTTGTATATATGTTGTATTGTGGTTAATAGTAGATGTAGGATTGCAGGTGCCAGACATCGAATCCACCTAGTCCCATAGGTTTGAGTATGTCTTTATCCCAATGGCAAGTTATTGGAGATGGCATGTGTTTCACTCTCATACTCTAAAGGCTTAAGTTGTTCACTTTGTCAATTGTGGTGTGGCACAAGTTGGTGGTTAGAGTCTTGTGTCGATGTTTGACCCTATGTTGGGTTGCTTGAGGTGTTTTGAGTATGTGATTAATCTTTAATTAATATTTGATTAATATAGTATTAATACTATAATTGATTTATTTGATAGTTGATTATTTGGATGATTATTTAATATTTATTTCTATTGGCTTGATTAATGTTTATTGAGCTTAATTTATTTGATTAACTGATTTATTGTTTATTGGCTATTATTAATTATTTATTGTGTATTAATGTTTTCTTGTGTTGGTTTGATTTTATATATTTAATTTAATTTAATTTGTATTGACTTTTATTTATTTGATTGTTATTTATTAATTGGTTTTGATTTATTATTTATTATTTATTTATTTGGGCCTTTTGGATTATTTTAATTAATTGATATAGTTGAGGCTTTGATACTTAATTGTAATAAATTATTGGGCTTTTATATTTTATTTGCCCATAAATCTTATTTTATGCTTTTGTGTATTAATCCTCTTTTATTATTGATTAAGTGATTAAAATATTAATATAATATATTATATAGTTTACCTATCCTTTTACCATGTTGATTGATTTTGTGGGGGTAAGTAAATAATATTATTAAATATTAATTACCTCAATTTTATGCATGGTAGGTATAATATATGGTTTTTAGGAATATTTTGATTGTTTGATGTTTTTCTAGTTTTTAATCAATTATCTATTTATTCAGTTTTCTGAGGATGTTGTCGGGTTACCATTTGGAATAATTTTGTTTGCATTTTGGAATTTGAATGGGATTGAATATTGGATTGTTGGAGATATTTCATGATTGCAATTTGGAGTTTTCTTGTTTGGATTTGACGAGTTTGATTTTCTCTTCTTTGAATTCTTTTGCCATTACCGCGAATTTTCTAGGTTGGAGCTTCAACTCTACTTTGACATTTAATTTTGAAAAGATTGTTTTCATTTTTTTTGTTGAAATATTTATTGTGAGATAGATTTGAGTGTTTTAAGATTTCAATTTGTTTTGGGGAAAATATTTGTATATACTTTTGTTTATGTGTGTGATATTGATGTAATCTGGAAAATGAGTGTTGTCGGGAATGAATGCTTCTACATTCTATTATGATTATATGTTTTCCCCTTCTTGATGGTCTTGTTAGGATTTAAAATTCCCTTGTAATAATGTTTTTTGTTCCATTGTACTTTACTACATCTCCTTGTGTCACTGTGTGAGTTTGATGTATTTCTGAGTATGGCTATGTAAAGGAGGTGCAGGGATTTGGTGTTGAATTTTATCTATGAGAATTTGTGAATCCAATTTTATCTTGTTTTGGATTTATTTTCCCTCCCACACCTTTTGGTAGCTTTTTCTAATCATTTTGTGAGCCCATGTGCAAAACTGGGCATTGCCATCACCTGAAACTTCCGTTTTATGCAATTTTTGCTCTCTGAACCCAAAATGTTAAAATATGGCACCAGAATGCCAAAGGAAGACCAAAAAACACCAAAATATGTCATGGGTGCACTAAAATATCTCCTAGATTTTCTAAACTAGGTTTTTGTTGTGCAGTTCTACCTTGAGTTGCTAATTTTGTCAGTTTTTCTCAGTGTGAATGCTTTTTCGGATTTTATGCTTTGACCAGAGGCTTTATGTGATTTCTTTGGATTCTCAAAAATTTCATTTGGTATTGTTTTTCTCATATTATTATTGATTTTTTGTTCATTAAGATGGTTCATCCCTTACCATTGAGGATTATGCTTATGTGTTATATAGCTCCAACAAGAGAAAGAATGCCTTGCTATTGAGAAATGGATATGAGATCTCTAGTGGGATGATTATGCCTCATTTTTGAGGATTGGAATTTCCTTTGAATTATATTTTGATCTCATATATTTTCCTTAATCCATTTTTTTATTGATTTGGTGGAGGCTCTTGCTTTGCATTTGGGTGTATGCTTCATATTATGCTTCAGTTTGTATCAGTGATGCCGTAATTGTATTTATGTCTCTGGTGAGCCTCTAAGATATTGATGTGATGTTATTTTTTTTATGTTATACCCTAAGGTATTGGTCCATATATAGGGAGAGTGGGCTCTTGCATGTGTAGGACTGGGGTCGTGAGCAATAGGCTCTAAGAGGTTCCTAGAGAGGATGGGTAGGGTCTAGACCTATCATTTGATAACATGAAGAGTTTCATATGTAATTGCAAGTGATCACATTAATAAATTAATTAATGGGTTGGGTATTAATGATTCACTTAACCAAGATAATGAGTTGTATGCCCCAATGACAGGTCCCGAGGAGATGGTTTTGTGATCTATGGTTGGGAAGATCATTGGAGTGGTAAACTGACCTCCCTTGTTTTTCTCAAAGGTGGAGGCGGATTCCACATGAGGATAGCATGTGATGACACTCTTCCCTACATGTGTCCATTATCCTTATGCCTTGATTGTTGATTATGCCTTTGGGACTTTGTTAATTTATGATTAGCCTCATGATGTGTTTTGATTCATTGTTCTTGGTTGTTATCTTGTGGATGTCTTATTGAGTCCCTTGGTTGTTAGGTGTTAGCCTAGGTCTTGAGTGTGAGTTGGAACTCCATGTTATCTACTAGCATGGGGGTGGTTCCTATTTGGTTCCACATGGTTGGGTGGTTTTATGCCTTGTTCCATTGGGATGTTCTTCATTGGATATGTGCATGTGTGAACATGGATTTATGTTATCTCATAACATGGATGGATCTTGGATCATATTCTATGTAATAGGAATTGATATCATGTGTTTCATATCTCGAGAACGATGTACTAGTAAAGAAGACTATGTAATTAGTACCTTGTGAACATATGTATTAGGACTTGTAGTAAGTTAATTTCAGAATGTGATGTATTGGATGAGATTGTTGTAATGGATATTCAATGTATATATGTAATTCTCGCTGAGAAAGGAATAAAGTGATTGAGTGATATGAATTGATTATCTTGTGTATATTTTGTGGATGGTAGTGGATATGTTAATGATCATGTATGCCTCAACTTGAAAGATGTTAATCCTTAATGTTAATTATCAGTGAGATATGGATATGAATGAGTAGTTGTAGATTTTTATGGACTCTATGATTCTTCATTACATGAAGCTGATTTCTAGGGGTTGAGATAGTATATTGTATCATGATGGCATTGTAAATGTAAAGGAGATTATGTACTTGAACTATGCATAATTATGGAATAGGATATGATGATGTGGAGACTATGATCTTGTAATGGAATAGGATGATGTATTAATTGTGTAGCTCCTATTGTAAGAATGTTTAATATGTTAAGATTGAGATCTATGTTGGATTAGGTAATTTAATGATTAGATTATGTGCATTCTTTTTGTATAAATGGTTCTTGAAATGGGTCTAATAGCATGAGATCCTAATTGGAAGGAAGATTAGTACTTGTTTTTATAATCTTGCATATGTTTGTAGATATTAACTTGATGAAATGTGTAATGGTTAATTCTTAAGGAAGTATTCTAGTTTAGTTTACATAGGAGAAGTTATATATATAGATTCATTATGTGATAGAATAATAATGGAAGATATGGGAATTAGGAACAATTGATTTTGTATTTCAAAATGAACTTAGAAAGTCAATGGGGCTATGAAGATAAGCATTTGATAGCTCATAATCTCAATATAGGAATAAATTACTTGAGTAGAGCTTAAATGAAATGAATGTTAACGATTTCATGATATGGATGTGTTATTGTGATGTTGCTAGTAAGTAGAGACGTTAAGATAACCTAGGAAGATAGTGAATAGATGAATGAAAGATTAGATGTAAGAATTGAGATGATAATTGTTACGTTGTTATTTCACTTGTGTAATTAAAGTTAAGAATATGGTTATGCTTAAATAGTTTATTCTTTCATGTTATGTTATGATTAATGCATATGAGTGATGTAGTTATACTATGTTGCTTAGTAGATGTTTTTTTTAAAATTATCTCTACTTGTTAGTTAGTTTAGTTATTTTCTTTAGGGTATTTTGGGGGGCATTACATTTGGTATTGGAGCTCATGTTGCAAACACTGGGATCTCTGGTTAAGATCATTACTCTTAGTCTTGTGTGGTGTGCTATGATGTCCTCTTGACTTGAGTTTTTCTTGAGGTTTACATTTGAAAAAGGTTATTGGAATCTTGGAGATCTTACATGTCTATGCTTTGTGTTTTCTCCCTAATTATTTCTAGAAATTATAATTGTGAGAAATATGTGTATTCATCTCTTATGCATGCCTGCTACATGCAAGAGATGTCTATATGATTCCATGTGATCTTGTTTGGTTTGTAATTTCTCATGCTTACCTGAATATCAAAGGTTATTTTCCCTATATAAATGACTATGCTATAAAATGAGAGAAAATTGTATGTGTAGGCATCTAAAAATGGTCAATGCTTGTGGTGTCATAAATTAACATGTTCGCGTGACCTTATTTTAGGGTTTTCACATCCTATTAACATTTCTTCTATGTCGCACACTTGATCTTCATCATTTTTCAACATCTTGTCATTGTTCTACATTTCTTCCCTCTTCAATTGTGTTTCTCACATTCTCAATTAGGTCTTATAGCACACTCAATCATCAATTTATCAATCTCTTGTCAATTTGCGACCAATTTTGTCATTGATCTTTTGTCATTCGACCTTCATCAAGTTGACCTTTTATCAATATTTGATCGATTCATCATTGATCTCAATCAATCATCATTTCTTGCCAATTTGGATTGATTAGTCATTGGTCCTCGTCAATTGACGCCTATCAATTGCAATCCTTGTCAATTTTGATCAAATTGTCATTGATCTTGTTCAATCAACTTCGGTGCTTTATCAATTGTCCAATTTTCATCATGATCTTATCAACCCTACATCAATTATCTTTTGTCAAGACCTAATTGTCGTCCTTGCATTTCTAATTCATCTCCTAGGGTTTTCTAATTTAATCATTTAATCCTTTTGTCATTTTCCTCCTAGGTTAAATAAATAAATTTATTTTATCCTAGGTTCCTTTGTCACAATTAAATATTTTTATTTAATTGGCTAACCATGAATTAATGAATAAGGAATATTTATTTATTGATTCTTTCTAATTTCTATTTTTTCAAAACTTTCTAATTCCTAATTTCTTCTCATTTTCCTATTTTTTAATTCATCAATATCCAACTAGTTCCTCAACTTTCTATTTTGATTTTGCCAACTAATATCCTTCCTAAAATCTATCCTATTTTGTGCTTTATTTGGAAGATACTACTTCTATAATTTTCAAATTCAAGGATTTGGCAATCTTATCTTGACACGATCTTACCCTCTTGCATGGGAAAGTGTGTCATGGCTTTTCTTTTTCAATTTGATTTTTCCCTTGATTGAAATCAATTGTAAATTTTATGAATTTTATTCCAATCTTTGATCAATCTCTCCATTTTCTCTATAAATTGGATTCATTTCTCATTCATATTTCAACCACTTCTCGAATATCCTCATGTTGTCGTTTGCAATCTTGCTCTCTTTCTCACACTTAAATTTTATAGGTGAAGCCCACAAATTTGGAGGAAAAAGAGAAACAATGGAGAATCATGGAGGAAGTAATTCGTTATGGTTTGCATACTTGTTTTAAGTGCTTTGTCTTCATAGCTCTATTGAATGTGATGCTCTGCAAAAAGGATTAGAAAATCTGTTTGATGGCAACACACACAAGAGCACAAGAAACAAACGTTAGTGTTAGCAACAAAAGATTATCCTAAACAAGCATATCAAGAGAGATATTAAGCATGAAATAGAAAGCATATAAACATAAAATGAAATAGCTAATCAAGATGCTCATAGTTGCTCCTCCCTTGTTCCTCTCCTCTCCAAGTCCCAAATGAGTGTAGCTCTCAGCTTTTAGCACTAGCCATGGATGCCATATGGAGATTCAAGATGGTTGAATATGATAAGCAAATACTATGCAAGAGTAGATAGTGATGCTATGAAAAAGCTCTATGCTAATGCCAGTATAACAACAATACTCTAAATGCTTCCCCTTTTGCTTGAGGAGAAGGGTTCTATTTATAGAAGAAATGGGGAAATGAAGGGTTAAGATTGAATGGTTTAATCAAGGGCCAAGTTTGAAAGTTGGGGATCCATGTGCACAATTGGCACCAATAAAATGGTGACAAGTGTCAACATAGGATTGGGTTGAAAGAAGAGGTTGGAGGCATTAAAGGCCTGAGAAGACCTCATGGTTATCTAGAAGGTAAGGGTCAAGTCTAAATTAAGATTACCCATTGGATTAAGAGTTAATCCAAGGATAAACCTTTGTGCAAATGTTTAAGAGATAATCATGGTCAAAGCATTAAAGGCTTGATGAGACCCTTGGGTTGGGTAGAGGTTGAGTCAAAACAAATGTTTTAACCATGTGGGAGAGTTGAATTAACCATTAATGGTTATTGGAGACTTTGGGGATTAAGTGGTTGAAGGTTGAAAGCCTTCAATGGTTATCAAAGACTTTGAGGGTTAATTTGTTGAACACACAAAGCATTAATTGCTTTTCAAAGACTTTGGAGTCTTTGAGAAGTGACTCCAATTTGCTTAGGAATGTGACAATATTTAAGGGATGAATTTAGGCTAATTAGGAAGGGTTTAGAAGAATCTAGAAGGGGTTTAGGCATACAAGTGGATTTTGTAGGAAAATGCAAGTGGGAGAAATTTTGGTATTTTCAATTAAAATAAAATCATTTATTTCAATTAAATGGTGTAAGTTAAATTTGGATAAATATTTAAATAAATATTAATTTATTTAAATGAGAAAAAGAAGATAAAGTATTTAAAATGCTTGAAGACTTTGAGGGAAACCATTAAAGGCTTGAAGACTTTAAGGAAAACCATTAAAGTCTTAAGAAGACTATAGAAGGAAGCCATCAAGTTTGAAGACTTTAAAGCCATCAAGTTTGACTACTTTAAGGGAAACCATTAAAGGTTTCAAGTGGGTGAGGATAAATAGGATTTTAAATAAATAATTTATTTAAAATAGTTGTGCAACTTGCTTTTGTAGGAAAATACAAGTGGGTGGAGGATAAAGGTGATTTAAATAAATGTTAATTTATTTAAAATAATTGTGCAATTTGCATTTGTAGGAAAATGCAAGTGGGTGGAGGATAAAGGTGATTTAAATAAATGATTTATTTATTTAAATGTGAGAGGTGGGATTTTGGGGGATTTAAATAAATATTAATTTATTTAAATGTGAGAGAAGATTTAATTAAATAAATATGATTTATTTATTTAATTAATGGTATGAATTTGGTTAAGTGAATTAAATCAAATAAATTGAATAATTTATTTAATTAATAGGAGAATAGGGTTAAGATGAATTAATTAAATATTAATTTAATTAATTATTAATTGATGGTTAAATAATCAAATAAATACTAAGTATTCATTTAATTAAGTGGACAGATTTATGTGACTACATTTGCCCCTCTTTGAGACGGTGCGGTTTATCGCGTCGTTTCAAAGAAAGAAAAATAGGTGTGAAGAAATGCCCCATAAAATGTAAATTTAATGGGTGGTATGCCCCCTCGAGAGATGGGCCGAATTTTTTTTGAAAAATCGGGCGATCTCTCGAAAAAGAATGAAAAGTGGAGGGGAGGTAGAATAGAAGAAATTAGAACTAATGATGAAAGAATGGGAGAAAATGGAGTGAATATGAAGAAACAACAAGCCAGCGAGTACCCTGAGGTCATGCAAGAGATACATAGCAGATGTAGTGTGGGGTTTGGATTGATGCTATACAATTGATCAAAATTGGTTGGACAATCTGGTGCAATCGGTTGAATTGCCCCGGTCAAGTCAAAGCGTGACAGTTGATGTCAGTTGGTCGCTTGGACATGATAAAGTCTGAGTAAGTGAATCAAAGTGACCTGATGGTGACTTAGACAATTGATGTAATTGCCCGATGAAGTCAAGGTATATGAAGCAAAATACTCGTTGAGACGTAGACAATTGATGTAATTGTCCGTTGGATTGTGTTTGATTGGTTGATCAATTGATAGTGTGTGCATGTGATGGATGGCTGTGGGGAATCATGGCAGTCCCGTTGAGACTAGGTCATTATGATAAATGCCTGATGTAGTCTAGGATTACCATAATCGATTACCTGTTGAGACCCGAAGATACTTGATCAGAGTATCTGTTGATAGTCTAGGTGTGTGGGAGTCGATGTATCTGTGTAGACAGAGCAACTTGCTGGATTGTGTGGATGAATGAGGATGGGAAGCGATGAAGGGATTAGGATGATGTTGATGATCAAGATAGGGAGGGTGAGGGGGGATTTGATGTTAAATAGAAGAAATGGAGGACCTATTGCATTCCTATGGAAGAAGAGGAAAATAGAGTATCCATTGTCATTACTATGTATGAATGATATGCAGCTATTTATGAATGTATGGATGGATGGAATGCAACGAAATGCAATATATACAAATGAGATGGAATGACGATCCATGGTGCTTTATTTTTCATCATTGAGCTTTAAAATGTTGTAAGAAAATACAAGCAACTTGACATAAAGATTCAAGATGACCAGAGTATTTCTTACATGGATTTTGATATAGCAAGTTAATACAAGCAACTTGATATAATGGATCAAGTTGACCTGAGTATTGCTTGCGGAACAGATAAGGATTATCTCCTTTCATGCATGACTTGGAACGTCCTCCTTGATCTTAGGCTGATCATATCCTGAGACAAGTGCATACCGTAATAAGAGATAAAACCTTTATCCAAATTGGATGAGGAGGAACCAAAGAATGAGCATTGTACCTGTAAACAAACAATATATACATAAAGAATAAAGAATATGGATCCTTGGTAATGGTTCATGCTCATATGGTCGAGATATACGCTGTAGTCAGCAAGCCGTAGTGATCTATGACTGCATTTGGCATAAGATCACGTAGCTTGGTGAACTTCCCACGTAGACACCATTAGTACATGCCCCAGAACTTCATCGGAAGTAATGCGCAAACGATACAAAACAATGCTGAAAGATCCCGATATAGATAAACAAATGATTGTACTCATAAATCAACCAAGTATTTGATAGCTTAACATAATTTTCTTGTCAAAGAAAATGTCATCTTGTCTTTGTTTTGATAAGGAAGGATGCATCCTTGTTTTAAAGACGGGTTGGATTGTTGATGTCAATTGTTTTGGTTTGATTGATAAGTGGTCAGTGTGTGAGTAGTTGTCAATGTTTATTTTGTATCTGATCGGATAAATATGTACAAGGTGTTGCCATGTTTTTGTGTGATTTTTGATGGTTTTTCTGATGTTTTTTGGATTTTGTGAAACAATTTTGAATGTTTTTGGTATTTTGAGAGTCATTTTTGAATGTTTTTGATATTTTCTGATGATTGCCTGAATGAAGAGCGTAATGACACATAAGACAATGTAGAATCCACTTCCATCAATAGGTTAAGGGTATTGCCCCCAGTTTTTAGACCTGACTATGAAAAGGTGGGATGCTAGACGCATGGAGTACTTTCTTAATGATAGATGAATAACAAGCCATGGCTTTGGATGGATGGATGTATGTATGAAGTAAATGTGATCGCAACAAGTCTGAAAAGATAATGGAGCCATAGCCCTTACGAGTGGCGCCTATTTGCCAGGTTTTCACCATCGCACTTACCCAAGGTGCCACTGGAGTGGTTGTTCACCGTTTGGATGCATGATTTTTCTTTACTTTTTTTTGTTTTGAATGGTTTTGTATTTTCTTTAGGACATTTTCTGAATGTTTTTGGTATTTTCTAGTATGCAGGGGAGCCTGATGCTCTGTACAGCTTAGGTATAAAACCGTTTGAGGTGCATGCTGTTAATTGGATCTGCAAGCGGTTCTCCTTCTGATGTAGCCAACTGATATGCCCCGGACCCAAATACAGCAGTGACAACATATGGGCCCAACCAGTTTGATTCAAACTTGCCTTGATGTTCTCTGTTTGGTTGGTTGCGAGGATTCTCTCGAAGAACAAGATCACCTACCTCAAATGTACGAGATCTAACTCGGTGATTGTAGCTTCTACTCATGCGCTGCTGATAGGCTTTGAGGTGGTTGTATGCAGCTTGTCGCTTCTCATCAAGTAACTCTAAGTCCTGAAGACGTGAGACTCTGTAAGCTTCATCATCAATGAGATTGTGCAAGGAAACCCGTAGTGACGGTATCTCGACCTCAATAGGCAAGATAGCTTCTGCACCATAGACCAATGAATAAGGAGTTGCACCTGTAGGGGTTCGAATGCTAGTTCGATATGCCCATAATGCTTGGATTCAATTGAACATGCCAATCACGATCGGCATCATTGACTGTCTTCTTTAGGATTCTCAATATGTTTTTATTGGATGCTTCGGCCTGACCATTGCCTTGTGGGTAATAGGGAGTGGAAAAGCGGTGTTGGATATGAAATTTCTCACAAAGCTCACGGACATCCTGATTTTTGAAAGGAAGACCATTATCTGTGATGATGGAGATGGGTACACCATACCGGCAGATGATGTAGTTGAGGATGAATGAGGCAATCTGCTTGCCGGTGACTTGGGTAAGTGGAACAGCTTCGATCCACTTGGTGAAATATTCGGTGGCGGTAATAATGAATTTATGGCCATTGGATGAAGATGGATGGATTTTACCCACAAGATCAAGACCCCATTGACAAAAAGGCCATGGTGTTGTGATTGGTTACAGTTCTTGAGCTGGTGCATGTATTAGGTCGCCATGAACTTGACATTTCTTGCATTTTTTAACAAAGTAGTAGGAATCCTTTTCCATAGATGGCCAATAGTATCCAGCTCGCATGATCTTCTTGGCTAGTGATGGACCACTTGAGTGAGTCCCGCAAATTCCTTCATGTACCTCTTCCAAAACCTTTGTTATCTCATCCTGTTCCAGACATCGAAGGAGAGTACCATCAAGACCGCGTCGGTATAGGGTTTCGGCAATAATGGTATATCGAGCAGTTTGGCGAATGAAGGTTTTACGTTGGTTATTTGATTGGTTGGGAGGAAGGGTGTGATCGCGGAGATAGGTGTAGAACTCACCGTACCATGGGGATTCAGAACCAACAAGGCAACATATCATTTCAGATTCGGGGATATCATAAGCGGGAATCCAAAGCTGTTCTACCAAGAACTCGTAGCGTGTTAAATTCTGTGGAAGATCTAGTAGAGATGCGATGGTAGCCATAGCGTCAGCAGCTCGATTCTGATCTCTTGGTATCTGCTCAAAAGTGATAGTAGTAAATGATGTCTTTAGATTGTCCACCATTTGCTTGTATGGCATGAGTTTATCATCCTTGGTCTGATATTCATTAGTTGCTTGTCGAATGACCAGTTGTGAGTCGCCATATACTTGTAATTCTTTTAATTTCCATTGTACGGCTAACCTGAGTCCTGTGATCAAGGCCTCATACTCTGCTATGTTGTTTGTGCATGGAAATGTGAGCCTGTAAGACTTCAGGATGCTATCACCTTGAGGTGTGATAAACAGAATGCCTGCCCCCGAGCCGTGCCTAGTGTATGAACCATCAAAATATAGCTTCCATGGTTGTACTTCTGTGAGCATGAATATCTCTTCATCTGGAAAATTGGAAATGAGGGGATGATCGCCTATGAGTGGTGCATCGGCCAACTGATCTGCAATAACTTGACCTTTGATAGCTTTACGGTCCACATACTCAATGTCAAATTCACTTAGAATCATCACCCATTTGGCTAAGCGACCTGTCAATGCTGCTTTGCTAAGTAAATACTTGAGTGGATCAATCTTTGCAATGAGTTGCACCTTGTGTGTTAACAGATAGTGCCTCAGTTTAGTGGCTGCCAAGATTACTGCTAGGCAAGCTCGCTCAATAGGTGTGTAATTGAGTTCATAGCCCACAAGTGTGCGAGAGATGTAGTAAATAGCACACTCTTTTCCTTCTGCATTATGTTGTGCCAGTAGTACACCCAATGCTGTACTTGTTGCTGAGATATAGAGCAATAATGGTCTACTTGGATCTGGTGGCATCAGCAATGGTGGATTCATGAGATAGTCTTTAAGCGCCTGAAATGCTTGCTGGCATCTGTCATCCCACTGAAAGCGGATGTTCTTGTGTAGCAGGTGTGTGAATGGGTGACACTTATCAGCCAATTGTGCAATGAATCTGCGGATAGATTGAAGCCGTCCTTGTAGTGTTCTTAGCTGACTGATATTCTTTGGAGGTGGCATGTCCATGATTGCCTTAACCTTTACTGGATCGACCTCAATGCCTTTGCTTGAGACAATGTATCCTAGAAGTTTCCCGGAGGTCACTCCAAAGACACATTTCTTTGGGTTGAGTCGAACATGATATTGTTCCAGTCTATCAAAGATTTGATCTAAGATGTGGAGATGTCCTTCTCTAGTAAGTGATTTTGCTAGTAAGTCATCCACATAGTCTTCCATCATGGTATGCATCATGTCATGGAAGATGGTGGTCATTGCTCTTTGATAGGTTGCTCCTGCATTCTTTAGACCAAAAGGCATTACATTCCAGCAATATGTGCCCCATGGACATGTGAAGGCTGTCTTATGTTGGTCCTCTGGTGCGATCTTTATTTGATTGTATCCCGAAAAGCCATCCATGAGTGAAAGCATGGCATGTCCTGCTGTCAAATATACTATGATGTCGATATTTGGTAGAGGGAAGTCATCCTTAGGACATGCCTTATTCAGATCTCTGAAGTCTGTACAAATGCGGATGCCCCCTTTTGGTTTGCCAACTGGTACAATGTTGGAGATCCATTCTGCATAATCAATTGGTCTAATGAAACCAACATCCAGGAGTTTCTTAAGTTCAGTTTTGACTAGCACGGCAATCTGAGGATGCATCTTACGAAGCTTCTGCTTGACAGGTTTGGCTCCTTTTGCTACTGTGAGATGATGCATGACTAAATCAGGGTCAAGCCCAGGCATGTCTGCATATGACCATGCGAAGTTGATCTGACGCTTCTGGAAGAACTCTATGAATTGAGGCTGTTCCTCTGGAGTGAGAAGAGATGCCAGATGTATGATATGAGGATTTTCAGGAGTCCCCACATTGTATTCATTGGTTTCCTCGATAAGAATCGTGGATCGTTCCTGTTGTGTACTAGCAGGGAGAATGTCAAACCCTTCATCCTTAGGCACCTCAGAGAGGTTTTCACCGTTGGATACGCTCTTTCTTTTTACTGTTGTCGGATCAAATAGTGCCACAGTGTGGTTTTCACTAGAAGATCCATGTTTTATTGTTATATTTTTGCAGCTGAAGGGTTTGGCATCCGCCCCGAAGTATGCTGCGCTATTAAGTTCAATGGCGAATCCAGCTTTGTGATCCCCGCTTGGTAGATTATCCCTTAATTCCAAAAAGTCAATGATAGCCTCATCGTTCTGGAAGAGGTCAAGACATGGGGGATTTGGTTGGTTCCATTCGATGAGTTCAGGGTGGATAATGGGCATTACTTCATCGATTAAGTTAAGTGTGGGAGATGTATCAGTGAGGGTTAAGACAGTGTGGTGAAGGTCGTTGATGGTACTCTCCCTATCAGAATTAGGCGTAGGATGAGACGTAGGGTCTGTGGAAGATGTTTCCAGCTCAGGTACCCAAGTGGTCTTTATCTGTGCTTCTCCGTAAACAGGGATGTCTTTGTGTGGCGGAGGTGGTGATGTGTCATCCTCATCTGAAGTGTTAAGTTGCACTGAATCGAATTCCCACTCATGTGAGTCGGTCTCTGAATCACTCTCCAGCATCCGATTGCTATACCATACTGGGATCTCTTTGGAGTTGAATATTGCAGGTGTGATTGGTTTATGTACCTTTGAGGTGATCGGTGCTGCAGGAACTGTGATGGGGTTTAAAGGTTTTGTCACTGGAAGTATCGACAGTGTTGATTTAGTGGCTTCTATTGGAACGGCTGGTGCCATAGATGCTGCTACGGGTTCGGATACAGTTGCTGCTGCTATTGGTGTTATTGATGGGATTACTGGTTCGTTTGATGGGATGATTGGTATTGTAGATGGTTGTGGTGGGTTTGTGAGCCTCGATGGGGCAATGGGGATAGTGTTTGATGGTGCTTTGATTATGAAAGGTGTCCTCTTTGCAGTAGGTGGGCAAAATGGTTTGCTGGGTTTTCCTTTGAATTTGAGTTTAGGAAGGATCTCTTTTTCAAAGCCTAGGCCTATATTACCTTTGGGTTTGAATTCTGGTAGCAGAGGTTCATGTCGTCCTTGTTTGCAGGATCCCAAAGCACTTTGACCATCATACCCCATTCTTTGCATAATGAGGAGGCCTTTACCATACTGGTCCGTAGGAAGTGTAACTTGCGGTTTGTCAGTGGTGATGGGATCCTTATAGATCCAGTCTGCTAGATCCTCATCTTGTGTCTCTTCCTCTTGACTCTTTCCAAGGACGAAAGGCGTCAAGGCACATGCTGGCGTGATTAGTGGTTGTTGGAGGAACTGCTGTGGTTTACCATGTGTTCTAGGAGAAGTGGGCATTTGTCCCACGCAAAAGAGTTGACTCAAGTTGTATTCTCTAGGACCTTCCTCTGCGACTTTCATCTTAAGCTTTTCTTGCTTGGGTATAGGAGTGTTTGAACTGGCAAGAGAGGCGGGATTTACATATGATGTGGAAGAAATAGCTTCCCTATTATTAGGAACAGTAATCTCCGGTTGATGGCTGATATTATGGCAAAATGCAAAGGGATTTGCATCGCCCAGGATTGTGATCTCTGCACCATTATGTGGGAACTTGATACATTGATGGTAGGTAGATGGAACGGCTTGCATGGCATGTATCCAAGGTCTCCCTAATAATAGATTATATGGCAGAGGAAGGTCCAGAACCTGACAGATGATGTGCTTTACTACAGGGCCCACTCGGATTGGTAGTACCACAGCTCCTTTGGATGAACGCTCTGCATCATCATAGGCCTTGATGGTGATCTTCTTGTGAGGATCCACTGATTCTATTGCATATCCCAATGCTGTGACCAATTGCAGTGTACAAATGTTTAGGCCTGCTCCATTATCGATTAAGACTCGCTTGATCCTGTGTTGGTTGACAAAGCCTTCAATGTGGAGTGAGGCGTTATGAGGTTGTTGGAAAGAAGAGTTGTCACTTTCAGAAAAAGTGAGACAAGGTGATGACTTTAGATTTCCAACCATGGCTTGAAATTGGTCCGTATTCAGGTTTGCAGGGACTGACGCCTCTTGGAGTGCTTGATCCAAGATTGTTTTATGAGAGGGTGACAGACGCAAAAGCTCCAAGATGGATATAAGCGCAGGGGTTTTGTCTAATTGTTCCATAAGATTGTACTGCTTTGGGATGGAGGTGGTGCCTTGTGGAGCTGCCTTTATGGTGACCTTGCCACGATGTGTAACAACATTGCAATTTGAGGTGGGATTTTTGAAGGTGATAGTTGCAATTTGTTCACTGGCATCATACAGGTGATTGATAGTGTAATTATACGCAGCTTGCGTATAATCAGTGGTATCAGGACCTCGTCTGGACGTGGAAGGACCCCTTTGATCTTGTGATGGAAGTGGATTCTTGAACATCTGATGATCATTATTGGTTGTTTTTGGGTCATGCCCTTCAATTTCAATTTCTCGTTGCCTTGACCGTGATCGAGTTTGAGCCATTTTGTTTGCAAGTTTGTGTTGAAGTTGATTGAAGATGATGATGAGTTGTTTGATGAAGGATTGATGATTTTAGTGGATTGGTGGTATGTAGATCTCTAGCACTTTAAGGTAGATGCAACCGAAATTCCTTCTTTGAATTGCTTGTTTGTTTTGATAAGATTTGATGTGATAAGGTGTAGAGAAATCTGAGATGTGTTACAGATTTTGACTACCTAGCAATGAGAGGATTCACTCATGAACTAGTTTTAACCTGCGTAGATGTGTCTCTTAGGATGAGCTTATCCTAGATGTAGAAACAATCTAAAAAGTGATGTGATGTGTTTGATTTCAAGCAATATCTAAAAAGGAATCGTGGGACAAGAACCTCTTAATGTTTTGAGAGTTTTGGGATGGATTGATGATGAAGTGATGATGTATGAGTGAGATGATGGATGTTTTTGTTTTCAACTTCAATCTTTCAATAAAAACTTTGTGTCACAAATGGGACAAACTCTATCTCTTCCCTTTCAGGCGTTGGTGGCACTTCTCGAGCTGTGTTGTAGGTGATACAGATGTTTGGGAAGAAATTGGGATTAATCTTTCCTCCTTGATTTTTGTGATAACTCAGAGCTCTATATTGCATAAAAGCTCTACTGTTCAATGATTCTGAATCAAACTCGTTTGTTTTACCTTAAAGGTATAGACGCATGCGATGTAGAAAGACTCTATGGGAGACAAAGATTTGTCGATTGATATAGAAGAATTTCCTTCTTTTGATTAAAGCCTTTGAGCTCAATGGTCTTCTTTTTAAGGTAATATTCTGATGACACTTCTTCTTTCGCAAGATGTGAAGAATGGTCATAAAAGTGGTGACTCTGTGTTTGTTTGTACTTTGTTTTTGGTATTTTTGGTTGTGTTGACAGATGTTGGATGAATACTTTGTTTTTGGGATTGATTTTCTGGTTTTTCTTTGACAAGAAAACAAAGCAAGCACACAAACACAAGAATGTAGCCTCAAAGGCACAAATGAGTATGGGTCTAGATCAACCCAATCCTTGGACTTGTTTTTGACCCTTCCTTTAGATTTATTTTAAGGTGTATTTCCAAAGCCTGAAGTCGGCTCAATTCGCACTAGGTCTGTAAAACGAACACACTTCAAACACTTTTTATCCCTAAGGTCAAATGGCCAGTTGTGATAAATTTAGCCCACATCTTGATATTTCTTCGACTTTGGTACTACATACCTTATGAATCCCGCCATGGCAGGTAAGGATGTGATATACTAAGTCTTGCACGAGCATAACAAATAGATGATCCCTATGATGGGGGAGTCACCACTTTTATCAAGCCACAAGTGACTTTTCAAAAAGCTATGTTTCTACTCAAGGAAATATGTATGGTGAGTATCTTGGGAGCAAAACCATCTATGCTCTTGCACTAAATTATACCTCAAATATCCTCAATCAATAGAACAGGTGGGCTACTACTTAAAGGTGTTTAGTCATGTTCGATGGCTTTGGACATAAGTTCATTCTGCAGTGACTCACTTAAGAGCCTTGTAACTGGTGGTGGGGCCCATTTGTCCTTTCGGCCAGTTACACTGTAGGAACAGCTATACCCAAGGCTACAGCTTTCGCTCTCACCTGATTTCTATAGCGGCTCGAAGGATTTACCGCTCGAGGTCGTTCCCAAGAGTATCGATCCCTTGGCAGGCCTCTCTTAAAAAGATAAAATGTGAGTGTTACTAACACTTTTCTCTTGCACCTAGGACCACGAAAGCCAAGGGAGAGGATAGTGTGTGTTAGAAGTAGGACCACTCGACCAACTCTTTGCACAAGTGTGCCAAGCACGAAAAACACCTGTTCTTTTTAATCTATCATTGCAATGTGATCTAACTATTTGGAGATGTTGCTCCAACAATCATGGTGTTCTTTTTAATTTTCAAAGGCAATTGTTTGAGTAAACTAGAATTTGAAAATCCTGGTCAACTTAATGAAAAACACGTTTGCATGAAGTAAGATTGCTTTAAAAATGAGACAAGTTGATTGTGAATTTTATTTGCACCAAAAATGGAAGTGTGGATTGTGAGTTTTATCTTGATGCAAGAAATAAAATTTGCCTTGTTGATTTTAAGCACCAAAACGAAGTTTGTTTCCTAACTTGCAAAAAAAAAAAAAAAAAAAAGTTGTTTTTGTATAAGTTTGTGGTTCTTTTTACCTTTGAACAATGAAATTCTTTTTAAGAGCCCCAAACAAATGTGTGATTCTTTTTCAAAAGCCCAAATTTGAAATGTGAAGTTAATTTTAAACCAAAATAAAAAGTGAATTCATTTTTAAAACCAACTTCAAAAACAAGTTAGTAAAAAATATAAATCTACTCTTTAATCTAATTTAAATCTGCACAAAAGAGAAAAATAGTTAGTAAAATCTGCCTATTTGGTGGGCTTCTACAAGCCTAATTTTTTTTTTTTTTTTTGGTTACAAGGTGATTTGTACAACGTTTTGTTACAATAGCGCTAGTCTGCGTTTGAACAGAGGCACTATTTAACACAAACGTATTAAAAGAAAGGGAAAGACAGAGAAGGGAAAAGCACTGAAACAGGGGGAATAGCGCCAAAATAATGCCAAACGCACCAAAACAGTGTCAAAATCGCAACCTGTGTGACATTTTCAACATTCAAACATGTTATTGGTTAAAAAAAAATTGATCTTTTTGGTGTTTGGATTCACGTCGGGTTCACCAAATGATGCTCTGCAAAAAGGATTAGAAAATCTGTTTGATGGCAACACACACAAGAGCACAAGAAACAAACGTTAGTGTTAGCAACAAAAGATTATCCTAAACAAGCATATCAAGAGAGATATTAAGCATGAAATAGAAAGCATATAAACATAAAATGAAATAGCTAATCAAGATGCTCATAGTTGCTCCTCCCTTGTTCCTCTCCTCTCCAAGTCCCAAATGAGTGTAGCTCTCAGCTTTTAGCACTAGCCATGGATGCCATATGGAGATTCAAGATGGTTGAATATGATAAGCAAATATTATGCAAGAGTAGATAGTGATGCTATGAAAAAGCTCTATGCTAATGCCAGTATAACAACAATACTCTAAATGCTTCCCCTTTTGCTTGAGGAGAAGGGTTCTATTTATAGAAGAAATGGGGAAATGAAGGGTTAAGATTGAATGGTTTAATCAAGGGCCAAGTTTGAAAGTTGGGGATCCATGTGCACAATTGGCACCAATAAAATGGTGACAAGTGTCAACATAGGATTGGGTTGAAAGAAGAGGTTGGAGGCATTAAAGGCCTGAGAAGACCTCATGGTTATCTAGAAGGTAAGGGTCAAGTCTAAATTAAGATTACCCATTGGATTAAGAGTTAATCCAAGGATAAACCTTTGTGCAAATGTTTAAGAGATAATCATGGTCAAAGCATTAAAGGCTTGATGAGACCCTTGGGTTGGGTAGAGGTTGAGTCAAAACAAATGTTTTAACCATGTGGGAGAGTTGAATTAACCATTAATGGTTATTGGAGACTTTGGGGATTAAGTGGTTGAAGGTTGAAAGCCTTCAATGGTTATCAAAGACTTTGAGGGTTAATTTGTTGAACACACAAAGCATTAATTGCTTTTCAAAGACTTTGGAGTCTTTGAGAAGTGACTCCAATTTGCTTAGGAATGTGACAATATTTAAGGGATGAATTTAGGCTAATTAGGAAGGGTTTAGAAGAATCTAGAAGGGGTTTAGGCATACAAGTGGATTTTGTAGGAAAATGCAAGTGGGAGAAATTTTGGTATTTTCAATTAAAATAAAATCATTTATTTCAATTAAATGGTGTAAGTTAAATTTGGATAAATATTTAAATAAATATTAATTTATTTAAATGAGAAAAAGAAGATAAAGTATTTAAAATGCTTGAAGACTTTGAGGGAAACCATTAAAGGCTTGAAGACTTTAAGGAAAACCATTAAAGTCTTAAGAAGACTATAGAAGGAAGCCATCAAGTTTGAAGACTTTAAAGCCATCAAGTTTGACTACTTTAAGGGAAACCATTAAAGGTTTCAAGTGGGTGAGGATAAATAGGATTTTAAATAAATAATTTATTTAAAATAGTTGTGCAACTTGCTTTTGTAGGAAAATACAAGTGGGTGGAGGATAAAGGTGATTTAAATAAATGTTAATTTATTTAAAATAATTGTACAATTTGCATTTGTAGGAAAATGCAAGTGGGTGGAGGATAAAGGTGATTTAAATAAATGATTTATTTATTTAAATGTGAGAGGTGGGATTTTGGGGGATTTAAATAAATATTAATTTATTTAAATGTGAGAGAAGATTTAATTAAATAAATATGATTTATTTATTTAATTAATGGTATGAATTTGGTTAAGTGAATTAAATCAAATAAATCAAATAATTTATTTAATTAATAGGAGAATAGGGTTAAGATGAATTAATTAAATATTAATTTAATTAATTATTAATTGATGGTTAAATAATCAAATAAATACTAAGTATTCATTTAATTAAGTGGACAGATTTATGTGACTACAGAATGTATTGAGATTTTTGTCATCGCTTGTTAGTTTTTGTGGTTAGATAATATAGGTTATAAATCTTATGCTCAAATTCCCTAATATATTTTTTGGTGAACCCGACGTGAAATCACGTATTAAAAATCTGACAAAATTTTCTTGTGAGTTTTTGATGTGACAGGATCTTTAGTGGGCATGGTTGTCCAGAATGTTGCAAAGTCTGTTAATATGCAGAAATAGCTCTAAAATCTGCTCCAAATGATTAGTGATTTGTTAAAAATCATTTTGTGAATTGTAATAAAAATTTGGAAACCTTTGGAGATATTTTATTTTTTGCTAAAAAAAATGTTACAATCTGCTGAAATGTTTCATAATCTGTTAAAAATCAGTTTATAATTTTCAAAAATCATTGTAAATTTGTTAAAAATCTGCCAAAAACATCTTAAATCTGCCAAAAACATTTTCATATTTGATTAAAAAAACATTTCAAAAGGCTGTTAAAAACATTGTCAAATCTGCTAAATATGTTAAAATCGGCTCAAAAGGCATTTGAAATCTGACAAACCTAAAAATAAAAACAAGAAAATGTTTTACATTCAGCATATTTGGTCAACAATTTGCTTGAAGTCATAGATTACTGAACACTTTACATAGAAAAATCTACAAACAATTGCTCAAAATTTTTTAAAAGGCATTAATAACCCACATTTTTCTTGCCAGTCAAGCCTACTTGCCTGCCTTGCCCCACGTACATGTTGTGCTAAATCATTTTTGTTTTCATGTAAATCTATTGTTATTTAGGCTTGCATGGGGGCTGCCTTGGTAGCCTCCTACGTAAGTTTTTAGTTTCTTTCTTTAGTTTAGATTTTTTTTTGAATTGTTTTTTTAGCTTAATTTGTTTTAGATTTTTCTTTTGTTAATTTAGTTTAGATTTTTTAAATTTGTTTATTTAGATTTCTTTTAGATTTGATTTAGATTTTTAGATTTGTTTTAGATTTTTAATTAGTTAGATTTTAATTTTGTTATTTGGAATAAGTTAGATTTTTAATTTGTTATTAGATTAACTTAAATTTTAATTTTGTTATTAGATTAGATTTTTAATTTTAATTTTGATTAGATTTTTCTTTTTAGATTAAAATTAGATTTTAAATTTTGTTGAGTAGATCAAACTTTATTTTTTGTTAATTAGATTAATGTTTTGTTTTTTGTTAGTGTATTTTGGATTTCTTTTTGGCAACTAATTTGGGGCTTTTGATGTGTGTAGGTTTGGAGGTTGACATTTTCGTGTATTGAAGATAAACATTAAAACTACTGATATATTTGTTGTAGGATGCAACCAAAGATTCATATTCAACACTATGTGTTTGTGATTTCTAGCGTAGTTGCACACTTCATTTTCTAAAGGGTTAATGAACACCACGTATACCATGTTTGTTTTTCATTTGCTTGCATGTTTTAACCTTTAGATAGTGGGCTTGCCTCCCAATTTGTGAGAGGGAATGACCCTAAGTGGTGACAGGGTTGAAGATGAACCCCTTCCAAATCACTCTAAATAACTGTAGATGCAACAAAAGTTGTAGACAACGAGTGCTGGAATGGTATTGCGACAATTTATTTGCCGGATCAATACCCACCCGAACGGATGCCTTAACTAGAACCCTTTGTTTGTAGAGACCAAAAACCTTCTATCTGTTGGCTTAGGTGTTGTGATACATGCATGCCAAAGATACCTCTCATGTACTCCTCAGTTAGAGATAGAAAGTTCTTGGGAAGCGATGCCCCTTGAACTTGAAGCTTGGTATGCCCGAGAAGTGAGTACACTGGAAGGGGGAGCCAGTGCTACAAAGTGTCTAGCTATCCGACTGAGTGTTGTATTTTATGGTTAGAATATTCAATAGATATTGCCTCGGCCATCCATAGGATATGTTGTGAATGAGCATGATTGTCTTGGGTCTAAGTCCAAACATCTTATCTTTTGTGATTGTTAAAAGTTGAATCATACACATTGTCACAAAAATAAAAAGGACATTTTCGAACAAGTCCAAACAAGTCCAAAACAAAAACATTCATCCAACAAAGTTCAAAACATTTTCATAACATGGCTTTCAAACATTGGAAATTTTTGTCTTCAACTACATGTCACTTAGAGTTAGGTCCATCATAGTCCATACCTAGGTTTTAGGGGATAATCATTTTCACTATTAGTATCCTCATTTTTGCACACAATGTCTTCATTCTTAGTGTCCCATTTTAGTGTCCTCATTTTGAACTTATGTTTAACACCATTTTCCTAAGTTTTGCATATAATTATTAGGTTCCTTCTTAGGTGTCATTTTGTATGCCATCATTAGGTCCTTCCTAGGTTTGAACTTTCCATAAATCAGTGTCAAATACCAAGGTTAGGTTTCACCTAGGTCATATTCTTTGCATATCAAAAAGTCATTCCTTTGCATATGTCCTTTTGCACATAGGGTAATATCATTTCATAGTATAACGTTAGGTTTGGTCTTAGGTTAACATTATAATACATTTGCACCTACACCTTAGTGTCATATCATTGTGTCATAATCAAATTTTGTCCATATCATCATATAAGGTCACATTTTCATACCCTAAGTCAATCTTCATAACTTAGGTAATTATGATATCAGATTGTAGGTTTGCACCTTAGATCATTGTCATTTTACATATAGTGTCAAAATTAGGTTTTTGTCATACTTAAGGATTAAATTCTTTAGGTAAAACCCTAAGTCATTGTTAGGAGGTCTAGAACTTGTCAAATTTTCATCCTCTTTTGGCGTCAACATCATTGTCAAATAGCTTAGTGTTCGAGCATATAGGTGAGACATCATCATTTGTCCTATCGTCACTTGGTCCTTTTGTCCTTTAAGTTCTAAACATCATTTCAATTTCCCAAGGGTCGAATCTTTTAGGGTTACATTTTAAAGTTTGTCTAAAATCTCCAAAATCACCAAAAATATAGGTTGCACACTTACTTTAGTTTGCATTGTCAATCATTAGGTTGCATTTAGGTGCACATTATTTTCATCCTAAGTATTTAAAAGTCCAACCTTCATATATTGCATTGCCAATCATCTAGGTTGTATTAGTTGCATCCATCATCCAAAAATAAAAATAAAAAAAAAAGTCATACATTGCATAGTGACATGCCGATTGAAACAAGGTCTAAGTCCAAGAAATCACATGAATCAACGCATCAAGCCATGTCCTTTCCAATGGATAACAAACAAAACAGGCAAATGCAACAATATCAAACTCAATCACTCGATCCAAATGTGGGTTCATCAAGCAATGCACCACCACAATATGAGACAGTACAATTGGGACCACCTCCATATTACGAACCCATATTTGTGCCAATGAAACTAGGATTTGGAAGTGTTCCACCAACACCATCAGGGAGTACACCATTCGATTTCAATCAATTAAACTAGAAATATGACATGCAACCTCCAATTTCATATGAGGAACAAAACCTTATACAAGGATTTGGATCAAACCAAGACCTTCAACAAGAAATTGATCCAAATAACCCATCAGATTCCTCGTCAGATTTTGATGATCTTGAAATATTTATTAGCAATCCAAAAATTGAAAATAAAATGAACAAGTTCTTCAGTAAAGTATCTAGATTGTTTCTCGACAAGTATAGAAGCATGCTTGAAGCCGCTACAACCTTGAATGATCAAACTAATGTACAAACACAACATGAATTTGGTAATATTTTGAGTTTTGAATCTCATCTAGATGAAACAAATGCACAACAAGAATTACCAAGCACGCCACTTGAGAAGAGTGTCTCTAAATCCATGGGTGTGAGTGTTCCACTGAAATCAACCTTTGATACAATTAATAATCCATTGTTCAACACTACATCATTTCCACAAGATCAAATGGTGATGGTGAAATCATTTACAAACACAACATATCCAAAGACATCACAAGTTCTCCAAAGTGGATCACAATCACAAATGAAAGAGAATTTTACGACTAGAATGCCAAACATTACAGATGTCCAAACCAATCCAAAGATACAACAAAGTTATTATGTTCACTCAAGTTTAGTACATGCGACAAATACACATTCACAAATGACACAAAGTTTATTGATAGGACCTTCAATTATGGAAACAAAAGGAACAAATAGTGGCACACAACCGCAACAAATATTGGAACAATTTAAAAATGCACAACAAGCACCATCGAATATGCAAAAAAGTAATGCTATCCAACAACCACAAAATCAACAATGCAATCAACAACAACAAGATCAGAAATGTAGACCTTTCAAATCAAGAGATGGGCCTCCTTATCAATTTACACCATTGGGAGAGCCTATTGAATCAGCAATGAAATAGTTGATTCAGGTCAATTTTATTAAGTTGCTAGATATCAAGGAGGAGCCACTAGTAAAACCCCATTGGTGGAATGATAATGCATATTGTGAATATCATCGGTCTAAGGGATATAAAACTGCATCATGTTTTCATTTAAAATACCTTATTCAATATTTTCTCGATCAGAGTGTGATTGAGGTAGATTCATCCGCTGGAACTTCTAATGCTGATCATACATTTTTCAAGACTCCCTTACTTGATCATGGCAAGGAAAAATCCTCCTCTTCAAATTCAAATCAACAAGGAAATTTGAATTATACCAACGCAAGTCATAACAATGTCATTAATTGGTTTCATGCATCAAATGACTGTGTGTCAACCATAAGATAAAAGAAAAATATTCCTCATGTGTAGTGACCACTCGTCGATCCAAAATAGTTTTAAAAGGAGAACCTTCCAATCCTTCTAAGCTAACCTCAACAAGCCAATACAATCTCCTTGACCATTTGGGAAAAACCCCTGCGCAAATTTCAATCCTTGAGCTATTAAAAATGTCTCCCATGCATCACGTTGCTTTAGGCAAAGCCCTGACCGAGTCAATGGTAGCTACTGATATTGATGTTGACCAATTTCAAGCTAGGATAGGACACCTTGCAACTTCCCAACATGTTTCCTTTTCAGACAAAGATATACCTTGCAATAACATCCATCATAATGATCCCTTCCACCTTGACGTGTTCGTCCATAATTGCAAAATCAGACAAGTTTTGATAGACGGTGGAACAGGCCTGAATATATGCACTATGAGAGTCATAACTAGCCTTGGTTACTCTAAAAATGACATAGATCCTTCAAGGAAGATAACAATAAAAGCCTATGATGATGATGAACACCCATCTAAAGGAGTGATTGTTTTGCCTATCAGAGTAGGTCCAACAATAGAGAACACTTTTCTACAAGTGCTAGATTTGGATCTCCCTTACAATATGACCCTAGGCTGTCCATGGATTCATGCAATGAAAGTGGTTCCTTTGACCTATCACCAATGTTTGAAATATTCATACAATGGAAATGAGATAACAATTCTCAAAGATCCTAATCCATTTCAATTTTGTGCTAACCTGAAGGATGCTTTGCAACAACAAGTGCTAGTAAATCGAGCAACGTCCTTGCCTAATTAAGTGGATCCCAATACTTGTTAGAATCTATCAAGGGTAAGATGAAAATACAAGATCAAGGTTGTAGAGAGTATTCCATGTCCTAAACATTACTTATTGGAAAGCTTCCTTTATCACCAAAATCACATGGAAAACCATATTTGTTGCAAAAGAAATCTAAAACAATCATCCAATATCAACCTCCCACTGTATTTACAAAGTGGAGTGAACCGAGCAAAGAAAATTTGGATGATGACATATTAGGATGGCTCTATAAAGATGAAGCAGATGCAACATACACTCCACCTATCAAATTGCCAGTAGAACAATATGGAAAAGGATTTACTATAATGCAGAAGAAGGGATATGATGGATGCTGTGGTTTGGGACCTAACAAAAAAGGAAAATTAGAGCCTATCATCCCTGCGATGAGACATAAAACTTTTGGTTTAGGTTTTGTACCATTGTGAATCAGAACCTCATCTACCAAAGTGACTACATGTGAAAAAGGGCACGATTCTAATGATGAAACGACACTTGAGGACACCCATCCTAAAACTGACTCTAATGAATGGGAGTGGGACTCTTATTCCTCAAGATCCTATGCTCTTGATAATGTCTTCATTGAACCTGATGATTTGCCTATGGAAGGAAAACATGAAGTTCCTCATCCCGTCAAAATATGTCCTAAAGCTTGGATATAATCATTTTGGAATTCTCGCACTGAATCTAACACAAGTAGCTCAGATAGTGATACCAATGACATTCATATCTTTACTATCTCAATCCAAAACTTTACTAAAATTGATGATGGCATTCCCCTTGTATACCCACAACTTATCCAATGCAACCAACAAGGACCACTTCAATTAGGTTGCTTTGAAAATGATGAGGCAATAGCAGAATTCATTGAGCTTAGAGAAGGCATACCATAGGGTGATCACAAGGTTAGATTTGCAATTGATTTAGATTCCACAACATATTTTGGGGAGTCAACTCCATCTTCCAGTTGCAAAATTGAAAATGAAAATAAAAAAGAAAAAAATCAAAAGAATAGGTCTTCGGGTGAAAACCGCAAGGCACCCTCTCACCACAAAAAAGTAAAAACAAAGGACATACCTGTGGGTGAAAACCTTTCTGAGGTTCCCATAGGTGGAAGATTGAACATAACCTTATTAGGTAAGGACAAATCAACATTGCTTGTGGAAATGACAAAAGAGATAAATCTGGGTACACTTGATAATCCTAAGGTCATTCATTTTTCTGTTTCATTGTCAGAACAAGAAAGAATATATTTTGTCAACTTTTTTCTTGAGAAGAGGATCAATTTTACATGGTCTTAAGCAGACATGCCCGACCTCGATCCAGAACTAGTCCTTCATCATCTGCTGTTGAAACTAGGTGCCCAACCCGTCAAACAAAAACTGAGAAAAATGCATCCATAAGTGGCCCTACTAATCAAAGTTGAACTCAAGAAATTGCTCAATGTGGGCTTTATTAGACCAATTGATTATGCAGAGTGGATCTCCAACTTAGTGCCGATGAGCAAAGCAACTGGGGGCATCAGAATTTGCATTGATTTTAGAGACTTGAACAAAGCATGCCCTAAAGATGACTTTCCTTTGCCAAATATTGATAGCATAGTGGACATGGCTGCTGGATATGAGATGTTATTGTAGACACATAAAAATTTCCATTAATTTGTCTACATTTAATTTCAAATTTCTCTGAACATCGGGTGAGTCATTATGACACTATTATTTCTCAATAATTTATTATTCATAATTTCCATCTTTTATTATATTATTATTAATATCTTACCATTTAATCACTAAATTTATTAAATAAAACATTATATCATATTCATGCATACACCTTCATGCATTCACGTTATGCACATTTCTCTATTTATTTAATAAAGCCCTTAAATATCCCCTCCTACCACTTACCATTTCCCACTTACCATTTTCCATTTACCACTCATCTTCCCTATACCACTCATCTTGCATTATCCCATATTCATCCCACAACATTAACTTGCTCAGAGAAATTCTATTTAAACAAGACCCTCTCTCTTATTTGGGCATCTCATCTTTATGCGTCGAACTTATGCCAGTTTGCATCCCATTATCTTGACATCTTATCCGCCATCTTTGCATTCTCAAATCTCCATTTCCTCATAGATTTTTGCATAAGTGCTTCTGAGAGAAAATATAGATTAAATGTGAAATCTTGAGGAATATGAGTGCAATGGAGTGAATTTTTGTTGCATGCATGTGTGTTTTAGCTTAGATATTTGCATTTGCATGTGTGTGTTTTGGAGGTACTTCATTGTTGGATGTTGGAAGATTGAATCTCGTATTCAATCCATTTCCTTCATCTGCAGTTATCATTGATGGATGGATTTTTTGGGTACAATCAGATCTGAATAGCTCTTGAAGACCAACATAAGACTTCCTTTACATGTACTTGGGGAACCTACTGTTGGAATGTGATGCCATTTGGCCTAAAAAATACAGGAGCAACATATCAAAGAGCCATGACAACAATTTTTCATGATTACATGCACACTTTGATGGAAGATTATGTTGATGACCTTCTATGCAAATCAGTTACTAGAGATAGTCATCTGGCTATTTTAGGACCCATCTTTGACTGGATGGAGAAATACAAGCTCATACTAAATCCAAAAAAATGTGTGTTTGGTATTACCTCTGGAAAATTATTGGGCTACATCATTTCTCGAAGAGGTATTGAAGTTGACCCTGCAAAGGTCAAAGAAATCCTAGATATGCCTTCTCCTACTAATCTTTGTCAACTAAGAAGCGTCCAGGGAAAGTTACAATCAATCCGATGATTCATAGCTCAATTGGCAGAAAAGTGTCACCCCTTCCAACATCTGTTGCATAAAGGGGTGGTTTTTAAATGAAATGATGAGTGTCAATAGACATTCCAAGATTTACACAAAGTTCATGATGGTATATGTGGGGGCCATTTAAATGGTCTTAGCCTAGCTAAAAAGTTATTCTGAGCTGGATACTATTGGCCAACAATGGAAAAAGAAGCCCATGATTTTGCTAAGAAGTGTCACAAATGCCAAATGCATGGAGATTATATTCACGCGCCAGCATAAGAACTTCAGCCTATCATATCTCCATGGCCCTTTTCTCAATGGGGGCTTGATCTCATTGGAAAGATCCTCTCAACATCAGCAAACAAATATAAGTTTATCATAACAGCCACAAAATACTTTATAAAATGGATTGAGGCTATACCCATGACCTATATCAATGGCACACAAATTTCTAAGTTCATTTTGAATTATATCATATGTCTATTTGGAGTTCCTCTTGCTATAGTCACAGACAATGGTCATCCATTTAAAAAATAAAGATGTCCGTGAGCTCTGTGAGAAGTTTCACATTCAACATCGCTTCTCAACCTCATATTATCCACAAAGTAATGGCCAAGCTGAGGCATCCAATAAAACCATTATCAAGACACTCAAAAAGGTTGTCAATGATGCTGGTTGAGATTGGCATGTGCAGTTTAATCCATCTTTATGGGCCTATCACACTTCTATTTGCACCCCTACTGGAGCAACACCTTACTCTCTGGTGTATGGTATGAAAGCTATCTTACCTTTGGAGGTTGAGATTCCATACCTGCGAGTTTCCTTACAACACCTGATAAATGATGAAGCATATAGAGTTTCTAGATTGCATTAGCTTGAGATGCTAGATGAAAGGCATCAGACAACTTTGACACATTTGCAAGCATATCAAAACCATCTCCATCATACCTATAAGAAGAAAGTCAAAGGGTTACACTTTGAAGTGGGAGACTTGGTCCTGAAAGCCAACCCTAAGAATTCACAATCTACTGAGATCATCAAAGGAAAATTTGAACCTAATTGGGTTGGCCCTTTCATCATATATGCAACATATGGTTTAGGTGCTTATCAGATTGCAACCCTAGAGGGAGAACCATTATTAGATCTTGTGAATAACATGCACCTCCAAAAATATTATACATAGATTTCTTTTAGCAGTTCTTCAATATGATCCTGAAAAAAATGAAAAAAATGTGAAAAACACAAAAATATCACCTTGGTGAAAACCTGGTAAACAGGCACCTTGTGTGAAAAAAAAAAAAGTAGAACAAAGAAAACATATCAAAAATAGTAAAGAAAAAGCATCTGCCCTCTAGTGAAAACTTGACAAATAGGTGCTTTGGGCAAGTACTGTTGTGAAAACCGAGCAAACAGGCACCGCGTGTAGCAAGGTCATCGCTTCAATGTCTATCAGGATTCCCTCTGTACATATCGCAAAGTTTTATCACGCCCATCCATTTTGATTTGACCTAGTGTCCTTCTTGAGGCTCGCGATTCGTCAGCATCAATGTCAAATTATGTCAATTGCTAATCCTTGTACATATGTTTTCTAGCTTGGTCATTGCACATATTTTGGACCTCACTTGGGGGCCAATCCCTTGTCATGATCAATTGACGAAGATATCATAGTGAACATCTCGGAGGCTACAACATGTACATAACTTTTAAAGTCCTGAAAAAATCCATAAAAATCAAATAAAGTCCTGAAAAATCACTAAAAAAAATTAAAAAATGTGTCCTGAAAAATCACTAAATTTTTTTTTAAAAATGTGTCCTGAAATAATTACAAAAATTAAAAATCATAAAATGTCTCAAAATAATTACAAAAAATCATAAAATGTTCTGAAATAATTACAAAAAAATCATAAAATGTCTTGAAATAATTACAAAAAAGTCATAAAATGTTCCAAAGTAATCCAAAAACACCGTAAAATGTCCTAAAAAAAGCACAAATAAAAATGAAAAGGTTCAAAACCCTAAAAATTTGAAAACATAAACAATCCAAAAATAATCTTTTATTTCATTTCGCTAATAAACTATCCCATTTGTATATCAACAAACATTATGAACAAACATCAAATAGGAACACAATAAAAGATTGTGCTTAACAAATCACACATTAACAGATGAACTATTCAACTAATCAAGCATTCAAACTGATCAAAGTTTTCCAATCAATCAACAATATCAACATTATCGGTCCTTTGTCCATATTATCATGGGTCTTATGCAGGGTGTGGTGCACTAAAAAAACTAGACTGTGTCATGTCTTAGATGGGGTACTGCGTTCCCTGAAAACCAGACAACATGATCATCCTTTCAATATAACATTCTCACTTTTGGCAATGAAGATCAGGTTGTTTGTTTGCCTTGTTTGAACTTGTGAATCTTTTTTTCCTTTGATTAATCTGTGATTGTGTTCCTATGCTACTCAATGATGTCACAAAGTGAGTTAGAGTGGCTAGGGTGGCTCATGATCATTTTTTGTTTTGTTTTCTGTCTGCGAAGTGTTTCATAAATTTTTGGGGCACATATGTCTTGGGTGTCTGTGATAAGTACATTTGCTTTTTGAACACCGCACATGCCTCGACCTTTGACATACGCATTGTTTTATGCAATTTTTGACTCATTCCTTGTCTACAATGTCTTTGTTTTATGCAAAGGGATTGCATTATCGCTTTGGCCTTCAATGCCATAATACGCTGCATCCATTTTGTAATATTAAATAAAGGTTCTCACCTACTCTTTGTGCATTTTTGAAAGCAATATTTTTCTTCAGCACTAACTCTTCTCCATCTAATTCCCTCTAATTAATATTTCTTCTGTCAATCATTGCAGTCATCTTGGTCTAGTCCTGGTACTTTTTTTTATAAATTGGCCTCTTTTCTGGATTTTTCCAGCCAATTCCTCGAGGGGGCATCCATATATGTTATCATTGTTTGGGGCATATTTCTTGATTGTTCTTTGAAACAACACTCATAATCACATTGTCTCAAAGAGGGGCAAAATGTAGGCATCTAAAAATGGTCAACGCTTGTGGTGTCATACATTAACATGTTCGCGTGACCTTATTTTAGGGTTTTCAGATCCTATTAACATTTCTTCTATGTCGTGCACTTGATCTTCATCATTTTTCGACATCTTGTCATTGTTCTACATTTCTTCCCTCTTAAATGGTGTTTCTCATATTCTCAATTAGGTCTTGTCGCACACTCAATCATCAATTTGTCAATCTCTTGTCAATTTGCGACCGATTTTTTCATTGATCTTTTTTCATTCGACCTTCATCAAGTTGACCTTTTATCAATATTTGATCGATTCATCATCGATCTCAATCAATCATCATTTCTCACCAGTTTGGATTGATTAGTCATTGGTCCTCATCAATTGGTGCCTATCAATTGCAGTCCTTGTCAATTTTGATCAAATTGTCATTGATCTTGTTCAATCAACTTCGATGCTTTATCAATTGTCCAATTTTCATCATGATCATATCAACCCTACATCAATTATCTTTTGTCAAGACCTAATTGTCGTCCTTGCATTTCTAATTCATCTCCTAGGGTTTTCTAATTTAATCATTTAATACTTTTGTCATTTTTCTCCTAGGTTAAATAAATTATTTTTTTTATCCTAGGTTCCTCTGTCACAATTAAATATTTTTATTTAATTGGCTAACTATGAATTAATGAATAAAGAAAATATTTATTTATTGATTCTTTCTAATTTCCATTTTTTCAAAACTTTCTAATTCCTAATTTCTTCTCATTTTCCTAATTTTTAATTCATCAATATCCAGCTAGTTTTTGATTACGAGAAAAGCAGGTTTTGAAGGGATCCCGAAACCCTTTACAAAATATCCTTATGAGATAAAAACATTAAGCAACAAGAAAAGACAAACTGCCAAAAAACCAACACAGTCATGGGCATAAATCAACAAAAAAGCCCCACAAAACCAACCAAGTCCAACTAAAACATAAATGAGACAGAAAACAAATTATTTCATGTTTTTTAGGGCATTAGACAAATTTATGCTAATCCCTTGCAAATCTTTAATATTATCCCTAATCTTAGGGATATCCTTCGAAGAGGCCACAAAAACTTTTTTCATGCTTGCCCTTGTTCTTTTCGCTGCACCACCAGGAGCACTTTCCACTATTCCTGCCTCAATAGCATCGTCATCAATATCAAGATCCACTACAAGTTTGGGGGTACTAGAACCATCAAGGAACTTGGAAATATCCTCTAAATTCTTAGTAATAGAGGTAAGGATATCCAAAATCATCATCAGAAATTTTTTCATAGATGTTTTTCCTTCCTCAAGATTACCAATCTGAGCTTCCAGCTTCTCCAAATTTTCCTCCATTCATTTTTTCCACTGTTCCTAGTTTATTTTGGCTTTCTTCCATTTTTCTTCCTACTGTTTAATAGCTTTTTCCAGCTTCTTAATTCCTTCATAAACCTACCTATCAAAACCCATGCGAGCCTCAGACTGGTTTTTGAGTTTGTCCAGAATGATCCCCTCTCCATCTTTATCCTGACACCTGCTCAAATTATCCTTGTCTTTCTCCTGCTCAGTTTCCTTGTCCTTTTCCTACTCAATTTCCATTTCCTTTTCCTCATTAACCTTGTCCTTCTCTTCCAATGGCTGACTTTTAACAATTCCTATGCTCATACTGTGGGTCGGACTATTTTGATCAAAAACTTCCTCAGCTTCTCCTTCCTCTTCTCCCACTTCCTCATCCTTCCAGCTCTCCTCTCCATCAGACTCATCAATCTCCATCTCACTTCCATCTTTGCCAATGTCCTCTGATTCAATCTCTGTGTTCTTCTAATTACCCTTATCCTCTTGAATTTTCTCCCAAGTAGCTTTTTTACCTTTTTTGCTCTATGTACCCTCTTCCTTGCTAGGCCCACCTTCCTCCATCTTCCTCTTACCTTTCCCTGGAGACATTGACAATATTTTATTTTCCTTGATAGCTAGGATCTTGGAATGCTCGTTAATGAGAAAAATAAGGCCGCTATGAATCACAGGCGAGGCAGGGTTCTTGCTATATTTATTCAAAGACTGTGACAAAGACCTAAAAAGTTAATAAGGCAGAGATATCCTCTTCTCATGTCTAAAATGATTTAAAAGCACAAAATGGTATGTGTGGACCTTGGTAAAATGACCTTCCACAGTAATATATTTCATGATTGCATTGGGCACACAACCCCATATTTTCTTAATATTGCAAGCATCATAAAACTCCCTATAGCTTTTCCTATTTTTGCTCTCTCCTTCTCTTTTCACGGTAAAAGTTAACAACGTTATTAGACACTTTCAGGTCTCTAAAGAAGTTAAGACTAGAGTGGGGTATACCTATAACCATTGCAATGAGATCCACATCCAACTTAAACCTAACACCATGAATTTTGAAGGAGCCATTTATCCATTTTTCAGTGACTTTGGTGACCGTTAGGTTAACTCTGCCTTTATCATAGTCGACCAACCTTTCCATGAAATTCATCATGAATCCTTTCTCTAGCTTTGCCCAAACCTTAGGCATCTCCTTCCATGTCAAAATATTATCAAGTTCCTCCCTTCTTAGATCCGCCCCCAATTTTAGAATTCGATTTACAGTTTCTTCTCCTCTGCAACTTCAAAGCTTTCTTCCCAATGACACTCGAAATTTTAAAAAAGCGTACCCACAAAGTGTGCGGTAAATTAATATTTTTGATTAGGACTCTGTCATTTTGATGTATCATCATTAACTTTCTAAACATTTGAATATTACTCATTACAACATTCATGATAAATTGTGTGATCTCTCTTTCCCCATAAATCTGTCCTTTCTAATAAGATCTTTAATATTAAAATCCATATTAACTTCCCCATCCATATACATTGGGCTTCAGACATAATGCCTAGGTTTGCTAACCCATCCATAACCCCATTTTTTTCTCCATAGGCATGCTCTATAATAATAGATTTAAAGCTAGCAATTATTTCTCTAGCTCTAAAAATAATATTTTCTATAGTCCATGAAGGCTCAATTTCTCCCTTAAGGCATTTAACTATGTTAAGAGAGTCTCCTTCCAACCATAGATTATCATGATTAAAATCTTTTGCAATAATCAAAGTGTTCAACACTACAGCAACTTCAGCATAATGACTAGTCTAATTACCCAAGGGGCCAACAACTTCCACAAGGCAACTTCCGGCAAAATTCCTGGCAATTCCCCCATAACCAGCTTTCCCCAGATTCCCCTTAGACGCCCCATCAAAGTTGGCCTTAATCCATCCCTGAGAAGGAAAGCACCAAACAAGACCATCCCTACCCTTATCCACACTAATTCTGTTATTAGATAAATTCCATCTTTCATTAAAGTCTTCTTTAGTAGCTAAACCATGATCAATTCCATTTAAACATTCAAAAATCCCTCTATAGATTTTATCCACCACCACTTGAGGGTTAGCACTTTTATCCCTAAAAATCCTATTGTTACGCTCCTTCCAAATGTTCCATATTACATTAGGGAGAGTAAGTTTCCAGAGCTCAACATTCTTAGAATTGGAAGTAGGACAAAACCATTGCTGCCAAAACTCTTCCAAAGAATTCGAAAAAACCCAACACAACTTCCACCTACTGAAAATAATATTCCAAATTTCCTAATTGAAATTACACTGGTAGAGGATATGACAAGCAAACTCCTCCTCACTACAACAAAGAGAACACCTGTTAGGAAAAACAAATCCATGTTTGTGGTGATTATCAAGAGTTAACACCTTATTTTGGATAAAAATCCAGAAGAAGATATTAATTTTGGTCATCAACTTCTTTATCCAAACTTTAGCACACAAAGGGATCTTGTTCGACACTTTGTTGTGGATAGACACTGCAAAAGACACAAAATATTTCCCATCCGAAGTTTCCCTCCAAATCATAGAATCCTCAACATTGTCCATAAATTTTTTAGAAGAAAACAGAATTTCTAGACATTTTAATTCCGGGCAATGTTGGCTGAACTCAATCCATTTGGACCATTTATCTAATAGTTTCTAACAAAGCTTCCATACCTACTTTTGAACTAGTCTTTCCATTCCTTAAATATAGGAATTTCCTCCAGCGGTTTATCCATAATCCATCTGTCTTCCCAAAATCTAAAAATTCTCCCATTCCCCAATTTCCACATTCTTCCAGCTGTTGCCCAATCTTTAGCCGTTTGAACTACATTCCAAATAGCAGAACCTTCAAGAAAAAAAGCATTATCCATAAATTCTTCCTCAGAAGGTTGCATGTAGAGATATTTCTTTTTCTAGATTAAATTCCATTCTCTTTCCTCGCCCTTCATTCTCCAGATTTGTTTTGCTAACAAAGCATTATTCATAAAAGTAATATTTCTTAATCCCAAGCCCCCATACTTCTTAGGAGTACAAATATTATTCCATGCAATAAGGGGGATTCTATTTTTATCTTCCACTTGCGACCATAAGAATTTTTTTTGAATTCTTTCAATTGCCTCCGCAAACTTTCTGGGGATTTCAAACAGATTGAGGGCATAGATAGGAAAATTTTGAAGGGTAGCTTTAAGCAACACCACCTTACCCGCTTGGCTGAGGAGGGCTCCTTTCCACCCAGCCAACTTGGTATTGAATCTATCAACCAGCTTCATCTAGAAATTCTCCAAAGGCTTCAAACATAGATATCCTTCCAACTAATATCCTTCCTAAATTCTATCCTATTTTGTGCTTTATTTGGAAGATATTACTTCTATAATTTTTAAATTCAAGGATTTGGAAATCTTATCTTGACACGATCTTACCCTCTTGCATGGGAAAGTGTGATGGATTTTCTTTTTCAATTTGATTTTTCCCTTGATTGAAATCAATTGTAAATTTTATGGATTTTATTCCAATCTTTGATCAATCTCTCCATTTTTTCTATAAATTGGATTCATTTCTTATTCATTTTTCAACCACTTCTCGAATATCCTCAGGCTGTCAAACTCATTTGCAATCTTTCTCTCTTTCTCACACTTGCATTTTTTAGGTGAAGCCCACATATTTGGAGGAAAAAGAGAAACAATGGAGAATCATGGAGGAAGTACTTCGTTATGGTTTGCATACTTATTTTAAGTGCTTTGTCTTCATAGCTCTATTGAATGTATTGGGATTTCTTTCATCGCTTGTTAGTTTTTGTGGTTAGCTAATATAGGTTATGAATCTTATGCTCAAATTCTCTATTATAGTATGTCTTCTCTTCACTAATGTTATGCTTATCAGATTAGCTTGATACATTGAATTCCTAATGAATAGTAAGATGAAATGTTTGTACATCATGTATATAAGAATGATATAGAGTAACTCATGAGGAAAAATTGAAGAAATTGTATGGATGCATCTATATATTTAAGTAAATAAGTAATTTAATGATACCCTCTCTTCCCTTTATTCTCCTATGTAAAATGTAAGGAAGTTAACTAGTGAAGTATCATGGGTACCAAATAGAACTATCGGGTGTTTATATATGTGTGCAACTCTGCTTGTAAGAAAGGTTTGTTTGAGTAAATCATATCTTTTAATAAGGACTTGAAATTTCTAACTACATTTGTAATGTTAGGAGACCTCATGCAAGGTTGAATTTGCATATCTTAGAAAATTATGTAAGTAGTTGTGTGATACGATAAATGTGGAATGTCTAGGAAATTCAAATTGTTCATGCATAATTTTGTGTGCATACATTAATTGTTTGATAGTCTTCTTCCTCCCTCTTCTCTCCATTCGGGTAAAAGACTCATAGTTCTTAGGAGTTTATTGATATTAAGTAGAAGAATTGGATACTCATTGATGAAATATGGTATTGCATATATTAAAAGAAAAGTTTGGATAGAATAAAATTTGCTTTGAAGATTGAGATTTGTCCATTGCATCCATGATTTTCATTTAAAAGAAGAGTTAGTTAAATAGAATATCTCTTGCATGAATAATATAGAAAGTTTAATGAAATAGTAGGTTAAAAGACCATGTTATAGTATACATGTTGAATTAAGTAAAATTATTGCATTGCATATATAGTATAGGAAAATTTGGAAATCATATCATCATGTCTTTACTTGTTTTGGTAAGATAAAAGTCTTAGATTTGTGAACGAGATGTGTGGTCTTGATGAAATGTACTATTTGATTGAATGGATAGATTAAGGAAAGATGTATCTCCTTACCTTATTTAATTTCAAAGAAAGTTCTTTCTCAATGAACTCTAGTACGAAAGATTGAAAATGAATTGAATGAAGTCATACTCTATCTCTTATGACAACCTCCCTTGGAATGCTAAAATATTTGGTTTACGAATAATAATAGAAACGACCTGATGGAAATTAGTTTGAATGAAAAATGTAAGTATGAATTTGAATTTGTGTGATATTTAATGGAAGTGGATAGAAAGTAGATGCAGGTGAGGCTATGATACCTAGTTTCATGCTTAATGTAAACAAACTGACTGGTTAATGGTGTAATAAGGAATGATCATAGGTGATAAGAATATGAGTAATCAAAGTTTGATATTAAATTTTGTTTGAGATAAAGTAATGGGATCTATTGCTTGTGAGTAAATATAATTGTGTGAATATATGATTGATTAAATTATTTTTATGACATCATGTGGACTATTGTAGTTGTCTGTATGCTAAATATTGTGCATTCAGGGAAATGGTGAATGTTGTAGTACATCATCGAGTGATTAATTGGTATTTTGATACCTATTTCTATTATAACCTGGTACATGTGGTCATTTTTGTTGAATATTAATCATGTCATGAGTATAATCCTTGTGTGTATGTAGCATTTTATTTCCTCCTTACATATGTGGTCCTTCATGAAGAATATTTTCCTATATTTTCATAAAAGAATGGATTGCATTAAAATGATAAAATGTATTTAGATATATAACCAAACTTATGGTTTTAAATGTTTGGCACTCACTCTCTAACACATTCAGAGTGTTCTACCCTTGGGTGTTGTGTAGCAGTTACTCCCTTTGGTGTGACTGATATTGGTCACCTTGGAATGTAGACTTAGATGAGTTGGTTGTTTTGCCTTGAGTCATTTTGTGATTTGTGTGCAAGTATCGTTGAAGTTAATTTGATTTTGTACTTTTGCATTTCTTATTTCATATATTTTGTTCTATGTGGTGGCACTTGTCACGCTTTATTTCTTGATTGATTTTGCCGGTAATTTTCTGTGATTTAATGTTGGATTTGATGATCTTTTTTTTTTTGGACTTTCTCTTGTGACGTTGTCTATAATGGTCATTCTATACATTGAGTATCATGGGCCCTCATTTTGTGTGTAGTATTGTCTCTATCATGTTCAAATCGAACCTCTGATAGTGTGTGCAAGGGAGGACACCGTAGAGAAGTGCACTAGACTTAGTGAATAATTAGATAATGCTAAAATTAGTTGAGTAAATAAAACATGTGTATAGGATAAAATAAATTGGTAAATTTTTAGACTTTATGAAAAGTTAGATAGAAGTGCATTTGAATTTGAGAAATTTGTGATATATGCAGTAGATAAAATGCAAAAGAAATTGTTGACTTCGTATCTTCCATGAGTGCTTATGTATATATATCATATATAATTAATGGATTAGAGTGCCTTCAAATGATTTTATTGGATGTAAGATGTGTTGAATGCTTGTATTAGAGTAGCGTAGTGGAAATGTGGTAGAGACTAGGAAGATTGAATACTATAAATCTTGTTTCCCCTTGAGATGATAGGATATAGATTTCTAGAAATTGTGAGATTATTTTGATTTTATTTGGTTTTGAAGAAATCTTATTAAAAAAATTCTCATATAGGTGTATGACATGGCTTTTTCAATAATATAAGAATGTGCCTATGTGTAAAATATTGTGTAAAATGTATATTTGTCTTCTGAACTGCGTGTAATTGGATGTTAAAAGAGTGTTTCGATTCTTAAAATGGTTTGAGTTATTGTGATTTTTGTTTATAGATGCTAACTCAGTGACAAGAATTGTAGTTTTGGTCTTGTAAAATGTGATTAAATAAAGTTCTCTTGAAGAAATTTAAATGATTCAGCATGCCTCTTGTAATTAGTAAGAGTATTGTGACTTGTTTTATCTCTTGTGTAATGCATTCGCCTTGAATAATTGAAGCATAATAAGGAAACTTTTATTGTCATTAATGAAAGTAAAATTTGGCACAAAAGATATGGTCACCTCAACTTTAATGGGTTGACTTTACTCAAAATATTTAAAGTAGTTGAAGGTCTACCCTTCATTGAGAATACGTAATAAGTGTGTGAAAAATATATGTTTGGAAAACAACACAGGATAATCTTTCCTATTAGAAAATATAGTAGAGATAAGAAACATCTTGAGATAATTCATATAGATTTGTGTGGTCCCATGTAAACACCTTCTTTGAATAAATCTAAGTATTTTCTAACCTTCATTGATGACCACTCAAGAAAAACTTTGGTTTATTGTTTGGTTGCAAAATTATGTCTTTGAAAAATTCATATAGTTCAATAGGATGGTTGAAAATCAAAGTGGTAAGTATATCAAAGTGATAAGATCAAATAATGGAGGTGAGTACAAATCAAATCAGTTTCTAGATTTTTGCAAAAACCATAGAATCAAGAGAGAATTCACTACTTCCTACACTCCACAACAAAATGGACTTTTTAAAAGGAAGAATAGGATAATTGGTGAAAAGGTAAGATGTATTATGAAAGACAAAAACTTGGATAAAAGTTATTGGGAAGAAGTAGTATGCACAATAGTGTATCTTCTAAATAGAAGTCCTACAAAAGCAATTAAAGGAATGACTCCCAAACAAGCATGGTCTGGGATCAAGCCAAGTGTTGATCACTTGAGAGTATTTGGGTGTGTTGCTTAAGTACATATACCAAAAGAAAAAAGGTCTAAATTAGATTATAAAGGCCTAAAATGCATTTTATTGGTTATGGAACCAAAAATAAAGCATAGAGGTTGTACGATCCTATTAAAAACAAAGCTTGTAATAAGTAGAGATGTTGTATTTGATGAAGCAACCAAATATACCAAATAAAATGAAACAAAATGAAAAGAGATAGTGGTTGATGCAAGTGAAGAAGAGGAACAAGAAGAAGATGGACCTGAATCATCTAATGCAAGAGAAAGAAGATATCAAAAACATCAAAGGACATAACAAAATCATCCAACAACTCTTATGTTGGATTCAAATTTTGAAAAAATAACAACAAGATCACAAGAAAAAGTGAATTATGCATTAATGGCTCAAGTCATGGAAAGAAATGAGCCACAAACATTTGAAAAATCTCAAAAAGAAGAAGAGTGGATTGAAGCAATGAATAATGAAATAGAAACAATTGAAAGGAATGACACATGGGATCTGGTTTAATTACCTCTTGGTAAGAAGATTATTGGTACAAGGTGGGTATACAAAACTAAGTACAAATTTGATGGGAGTATTGATAAGTATAAAGCTAGATTGGTAGCCAAAGGGTACACTCAATAGGAAGGTATTGATTACACTAAAACATTTGCACCTGTAGCACAAATGGATACTATCAAATTGGTTTATGTTTTTGCAGCTCAGTAGAGTTGGATAGTTTATTAAATGGATGTAAAGAGTGCTTTCTTGAATGGATATATTGATGCTCAAGGAAGTGTATATTTCATAGCCAAAAGGTTTTGAAATACCTTCTAAAGAACATTATTTTTATAGATTAAAGAGGGCCTTTTACAGTCTCAAGAAGACACCAAGAGCATGGTATTCAAGGATATACTCATACCTTCAGCAAAAAGGTTTTTCAAGAAGTCAATCGAATCCAAATATTTATATGAGAAGCTCAACTAAGAATATGTTTATCTTAGTTCTTTATGTTGATGATCTCTACACAGGGATAATTCAACTTTATTTGTAGAGTTTAGAGAAACCATGATTGTATAATTTGAAAATCCTATTTGGGACAAATGCACTACTTTCTTAGTATATAAGTATGACAAAGAAAAGATAAAATATTCATGTCTCAAAAATATGCTTCAGATATCCTACAAACGTTTTTGATGAAGAGTTGCAAACTAGTTGCAACACCAACTAAAGTTGGACTTAATTTGTCTAACTTAGATGAGTTAGATCAAGTGGACCGCACTCTCTACAAATAATTGATTGGAAGTTTGATCTACCTAACTACGCCTCGTCCGGATATCACATATGCAATGAGCTCGGTATCTAGGTTCATGTTACAGCCTAAACAAACACATTGAAGTGCAACTAAAAGAATTCACAAATATATTAGGACATTGAGTTATGGTCTCAAATTTAAACATTCAAAGGATAGTAGGTTGGTTGGATATATAGATTGAAATTGGGTAGGTTCAGTAGATGATCAAAAGTCTACTTCTAGTTACACTTTTAGTCTTGGTTCTGCACTATTTTCTTGGAAGTCCAAGAAACAACCAATTGTATCACTTTCTATAGCAGAGGCAAAATACAAAGCGGCAACATAAGAATCTTGTCAAGTTGTGTGGTTATGAAGACTACTAGAAGATTTACACCAAATAAAAAAGGGACCTAGTTGTACTGTGACAACACGAGTGTTATATAAATGACAAAGAATCCAATATTTCATAGTAGAACCATACATATTGAGATACATCATCACTATTATCAAAGAATTCATTCAACATGGCTTGATAGAGATTGTATATTGTAGTACAAAAAGATCATATAGTAGATATCTTCCCAAAGCCTTTAGCTCGTGAAAGGTTCTAGAAGCTTAGAGGTCTACCTCATGTTCTTCCTAATGGTCATTAGGGAGGAGAATGACAACAAAAAATATGTGCAAACATATTTGAAAAATTATTGTAATGCCCATTGGGCTCATGCAATGGCTCATTAATTCTGTAGTTTCCTTTCTTGAATTTCTTGTATGTATTTACTAATGCGGTTGTATTATTGGTGAATATGGTTGTGTGCCATAATCCCACATTTATTCTGATTATCTATATAATAGATGTCCTTCTTCTCATTTCATCAAGGCAATTTGGGCTTTTGCATATTTGCTTGTTTGTGATCAACATACCACCACTATTTTGCCTTCATTATATTCATTCAATAAAATAGAGTTATGTGTATTTTTTTAATAAAATTAAATTATTCGAGTTATGCTAAGGATGGATAACTTGAGTGAAAAAAATAGATATAATTTTTATGTTAGGCTTGAATTGTTAAATGTAGATATGAAAATATATTAGCTGAATTAATTTACTTTAGTTGGCTCTCTAGAATAACCGGTTTAACTTGATGGCTTGCAATAAGCATTTACTCTTTGTTAGCTTGCTTTCTCATTTCTAGTATGTAGAAATGTGCATGGTGATCCAATCATACTAAATGAGACATCATCTCATTCTTCTTTCATTCATATGGTTAAATGACTACAAGTGTCCACCAAAGTTATACCCTTGACATACATGCAACATGCTTAATTCTAACAAATTACTATTACTTTTTCATTTACAATTGTATTTTGTTCACTTTGTTATGGTGGAATATCATATTTATTTTTATGTTGACAAATTATATAACACACACACACACAACATATATATATATATATAGATATATATATATATATATAGATATATATATATATATATATATATATATAATGTTAAAATTAAGTAAATATTATGTTCATAACTTAAATTAATTTATGTTTTCCTTAATTTAATATTGAATTTTCACTATAAATTAATATATTAGGTATTTATATAGTTATATTAGTTATTATAATATAAAGATATTTTTAAAATAAAAGTTCATAAATAAAAAATATTAAAAACATCAACCAAAAGAAAATCTTTTGATGGAACAAAAATATTTACTAATTTTGTTCTAAATATAAATCCACTTTTAGAATAAGATAACAAAATTCTATATATATTTTTTATATAAACAATTAACATACATTTTTACATCAAAGGTGTATCCTATATGAAGTGAACCCACTGATTTGGAGAATTGGAACATTGACAACACAGACTATTCGAAAGGGGTTGCAAGACGATCAAAACCATCACAGTCATTGGATTTTAGCTGCCCATTTTTTCATTTTCCGCGCGACTTTAATTTTCATTGCTTGATCCCTTATCGATGGAAAGGTCTTGCAAGATGATTGCGATGCTTGCAATCGTGCGATCATTTTTACCTATCTTTTTGTTGTTTTTCACATTTTTTACTCACTATTTTTTTAATTTTTCGTTCATGTTTTCTTTACTTGGCTAGCATTTTTTCCGAAATGCACACTTCATGTTTACTAACTCACTATTTCATAATGCATTAATAAAGATGGTTCATAAATCTTCATGGCTAGGTTTTCCAAGATTTGGCATCATTACCAGGGCCGAAGCTATTCTGGCTCCAAAACAGACTTTTTGTACAACATGATAGCGACGTGTTAGTCAATTGCAACCATTTATTGCAAAATTGACGGTGTAAAACGCATGACTAACACACATGTTAGTCAATACATACTGTCGTTTTGGAGCCAGAATAGACTTACCAACACGAGTAGGCATTATTTTAACAAATAATTTTAAAATAAATTATTTATGAACTTTTGACATGACTTCTCCATTCCAATAAAATAATAATAAAATAATAATTCTTTTAACTACTTGCTTACTTTACCATAATAGACATCAAGTTTCCACAATAATATTTTAACCGCTTGCTTACTTTACCATGCCAACAATAATATTTTCGTGGGAATTAAATTTTAAACTTATAATCAATTTCAAAAATATGTTGCATTATAAATTATTGAATTTCATTTTACGGATCAATTTAAGATTTAATTATTATTTTTAATTATATTGAAATATTTCAGTTTATTTATAAAAAATGCTTATTTTAAGAATATTATTATAAATAAATACTAAATAATATTTTTTTAATATAATTTTTTTCTTAATACTTACTAAATTAAATAAATGTTTTTTTAAAGTGATATAATATTTATTTTAAAAAATATTGATAAGAAGAATATTTATTTTATAATGTGTTGCTTAAGTTTTGATTTTACATTATTATAATTTTTATATGTTAATTAAAATATATTATATTTTTTTATAAATATAAAATTATTACATTATTATAATATAATTTGAATGATAAATTAGTAACGAATAATCAATTTTTTTTTAACAATAAATAAAATAATATCAATTTTCATAATATCTAATATGCTCAATAGTCAACATAATGCCCACAATTAATCTATAATTTATAATTTATTTAATACCATAAAATTTTAAAAACACTATTTAATCAGTTTATGTTATTGTTGAATGTATTGTGAAGTGATAGTGGTATCGTGGTATGTTACTTAATATATATTTTTTAATTAATTTTCATTTATATTGTAACATTAATTTACACAACTTTGTTATTAGTACTTGCCATTAGGCAATACTATTGTAATGAGTTTTTCATTTTTCCAGTTAATTAGTTTATTAAAAAAATTAATTTGAACCAATCACAAACAAATTTTAACTTTTATTTTTTTCATTTTTTTTATTTACCAAAGTCTAATTGTACAATTTTTAACATTATAAATTACGAAAATTATTTTTCTTTACACTTATTGGTTAAAAACAATTTAGCTGTTATAAGCGGGTTTTTAGGAAATCCAAAACAATTAGTTTTAGTGGCAACTATATAACCAAAATATATGTAAATTTTGATCATACCAATGTGATGTTTATTTTCATTTCATCACCGCTATGCGAGTATTGGTCTCTATAGGAAAACAAAATTTCAGATGTTTATAATTTAATATTTTATTTAAATTTTTTATTTTTAATTTATTTTTAAATGACAATAGAAAGGAAATGGTTATATTTATTAGTAGTTGTAGGTAATACTTTTACATTCATTTAAGTCCAATTAATGAATTTTTTTTTTTATCCATCAAAAGTGATTATTATTTATGTTTTCAAAATAAATTTAGTTTTTATAAAGTTAAAATTTTATATATTTAAATTTAATATATTGTAAAAATTATTCACCTAATTGGTTTAAAAACTTGGTATTAAAGAAGATTTTTTTTAGGAATAATAGATTTTTAAATTTTTCTTATGTTTCTATATACTTCAAAAAGAAATATTTATCTTAAATATTTTTTATTTATAATATTGTTTATAAAGTGATATATATAGATAATTAAATGAATTGGCTATTTTACAAGGATTCAATCACACTTTAAATTTAAATTAAATAAAAAAATACATTATAAATTAATTATTTCTATTTTTAAAATCATTGTATTTTTTAATACATTTTGAAAACCATAGTTTCATCTTTAATAATTTTAATATATACAAACTAATTTAATATTTTAATATATATTTAAATATTTATATGATATAATTTAATAATTAATAATTATTATTTTTTTAAGATCAATTATAGATAATATTCTAAAACTATAACTAAAATAATATAATATTAAATTAATAATTAATAATTAAATGTAAGATTAATTTTATTGTTATAATTATAATTCTTTATATTTTTGAATTAAATAAGGATTATACTTTTAAGAAAAATATGTATTTTTATAATTATTATTAAAATTATACTTAAAAACAAGGCAAGTACTAGCCAATATGTGGCACTTGTTTAATATATTTTTTAATCAATTAACTCACTCCATAACCCACTATTTTTTTCATTTAAATATATAAACATTCACACACAAACACTGGAATTGGACAATCTATATGGTTGTTTTTCATTTTAGATTGTACATGATAGCTTAAAAAATTATCGGATCGTACTCATTGACATGCTATTTTTTTTTAAATTGTAATTATTAATAAACCGTTAAAATTAAAAAATTTATAGTAGGTATTACATATTATATAGTATTATAATTTATAATATTGATATATATCATTTTAGAATATTTATTATAAAAATATAAATTTATTTAGAATATTTTGAAATGGTAGGATATAATTGTTTCTAATTTTATAATATTTTAATATGAATTTTTCAAAATAGTATCTATTGTCTTATGTGAATTTAGAGACTTAGTCAATTTATTTTTTAAACATTTTTAACAATAGATTGTCTTTAGAAACTTGTCATATATTTGTTTCTAATTTTTTAAACATTTTAATATAAATTTTCAGAATAGTTTCTGTTTTAATTAGAAATAAGATTTTTGGATATGAATTTAGAAACTTAGTAAATTTAAGATTTTTATAGTCTTTTCATCTAGATATAAGATATCCTTATGTGATATAAATAATAAAACATCAATGATTTTCATTTCTTTTCAAGAAAGTTCATCTCACTTTAATTATAATCTTTTTGCAAACTAAATTGTAGGCAAATTAAAAACTTACACAATCGAATCCAGAAGAATTACAAACATTTCAATATGGACCGTGGAAACTTCATGCATTCAACAATTAAAAACTTTAAAATTATTATTGTTTGTTAAGTTCTTTGTGAGAGAAAATAATATATTTAATACTCTCATGCATTCAACAATTAAAAACTTTAAAATTATTATTGTTTGTTAAGTTGTTTGTGAGAGAAAATAATATATCTAGAAGAATTACAAACATTTCAATATGGATTGTGGAAACTTCATGCATTCAACAATTAAAAACTTTAAAATTATTATTGTTTGTTAAGTTCTTTGTGAGAGAAAATAATATATTTAATACTCTCATGCATTCAACAATTAAAAACTTTAAAATTATTATTGTTTGTTAAGTTGTTTGTGAGAGAAAATAATATATTTAATACTCTAATTTTTTTTCGTATTATTATGCTTTCCTTTGTTTACACAACATACAACTTTCTAGCTTTCATCTATGTCTTTGACAATTAATATTTTTCTTATAACATCAAATGGAAGGCGTTGCAATCACCAAACCATAATAAAAAAAATCATATGACTAGCAAGGGTGGTTTCAAACTCCATGCATACATACAAGTAAAACATTCACCAAACATTGACATTAATACATGTAACCTTTGAAAACAAATCTAATAGATTTGGTCAAGATTGGATGGATGATGATAAATAACCTTCAATTATTAATAGAAAATATAATTTATTGTGTTTTATTTATTTTTCTTTTATAAATAAATCTTCTATAAAAACTATTTCTTAAAATTGAGTATGTATTGTTTTGTTTTATTTTTTATGTGGCTTTTTTCTTGGGAGTAGAGGGGTTTCACCTCTATCTATTCCTCAATCATCTCCCTCTCTTTAACTCTCCTTATCCTCTCCATACCCCTCTCTTTCTCCATCTCCGTCTACATCTCTATATTTGTATCCTTACCCCTCACTCACTCACTCACTCTTTTGTACTCTATCTCTCCTCTTTATATCCCTAAATGCCCCTCTCTCCTTATATCCCTAAATCCCCCTCTCTCCTTATTGTGAACATATGCACATACAGTTTACACACCTCACACATACATAAAAGATGCTTTATTACCACCATCCATCTCAAAGAATTAAAACTATTAGACTTACCTTATCTATTTATTCTATTCTATTTTACTGCCTTGTGTACCCCTCTCTGCCCTTGTTTGCTCTACCATGGCTCCGCTTTCTCTCTGTCTTTTCAATCTTTGTTCTAACCCAATCTCTGAATAATGAAGAATTAATCTTGCAATTAAAAGTAGTTGTTACTAACAATAACAACACTTTGTTGTCTGATTGGACTCCCCATCTTCACCTTTGCAATTGGACTTGCCATCCCTCTTCTCGCTCTCTCCTCGCCCTTAATTTATCAGAAATGAATTTACACGACACCATTTCTCCTATCCTAGCCAACCTCTCCTCTCTTCAATCCATCGATCCCTCCCAGAATGCCCTCACTGGTACCATCCCACCTGAACTCTGCCAACTTCCTTGTCTGCAGAAACTTTGGCTTAGCCACAATCAATTGCAAGGAACAATTCCCCCCTCTCTGTCCACTTGTCGCAGTTTGAATAACCCGACACTCTCTTTCAACCAACTACATGGTAACATTCCTCCTAGGTTGAGTCTCCTTGCAAGTTTGAAGTTCCTTTACTTGGGAGTAAACAATCTCACAGGTACCATTCCTAGATCTTTAGGAAATTTGTCCTCTCCAGTTGAATTGGGATTGGAAGAAAATGATCTCACAGGTGCCATTCCCCATGAATTGGGGATGCTCACTCAAATCCAATTTCTTTATCTTCATACAAATAAGTTATCAGGCACCATTCTGTTGGGTGAATATTTTGTCACCAGTGTACTAATGACAAAATATATAGTTCACACAACGCTATGCTAAGAAATAAATCTCTCCTCTCATCAAGGGGAGGTTCCCTATGAAATTTCTCCTCTAATTAATAAGAAATTAAATTTGTGGGTTGGTGTTGGGCATATAACTCTTTTTTTTTAGAGTTTATGTATTCTCCCTTCACCTAGTTACAATTTCTCTACCTCTTCAGATACTTAAAGAAAATAACTATTAATCTAACAAACTACACCAAGAGTTACTATTAAGCAACACAAAGTCTCCTTTATGGTAACACTAAATCACACTAATCGTTGCAAATTAAACAATTAGAACTTACCTTAAAGCTCAAAGTCTTCAAGTATAGATTTCTAATCCATTAAACTACAAATAACCGTAGCAATACAAAGCTTACCACAAGTTACTTAATTTATCAGCAGATTTCTCAAGTATGCTAAGAGCACAAAGTCTACTTTGCAAGATTTGAGAGCTCTCTAACCACGTAGCAATATCTTAATGATCAAAGAAGTAAAGATAATATAGATTCAATGGACGGGTTAGTGCAGGATCAAGGGGGGCCAAAAAGTGGCGATGTGAAAAAATAGCCTTCTTCACTCGCTTAAAAATGCGAAAATCTGTGTTGGCTTTTTGCTTGGCCTGGTAACTACCTATGCAAATCGGATATCCGATTTTTATTTGTAATTTTAATTTAAAAAATATATTATATGTTACATATAATATATAATCTATTATTATATTATATAATATATATTATATAATAATATATATAATATAATATTATATTATATTATATATAACATAATAATGTAATATTATATTATATATAACATAATAATGTAATATTATATTATATATAACACAATAATGTAATATTATATTATATAATAATGTAATATTATATTATGTAATAATGTAATATTATATTATATAATAATATAATATTATATTATATATAACATAATAATGTAATATTATATATAATATAATATAATATAATATAATATAATATAATATATTATTATAATATTATATTATATTATAATATAATATAATATTATAATATTATATTATATTATATTATATTATATTATAATATTATATTATATTATATTATAATATTATATTATATTATATTATATTATATAATATAATACAATACATATTACATTATATTATATTATATATTATAATATATATAATATAATACAATATGTATTATATAATATAATAATATATTATTATATTATATATGTTATTTAAAAATAATTTAAGTATAAAAATTAGATATCTGATTTTCTGAGACTTTTATATTTTGACTGTGGCAGCCCGTGAGTCATTTTTAACTCATGGGCAGTGCGATTTCATCACAATCTGATATCCACTCCATTCGATATCCATCTTTTTGACAAAAAATTGATAAAAGATAGATTCAGAGGTAAGAATTTTATCGTTTTGAATCATTTTCATTCATTTTTTGTATTTTTTGTTAATGTTTATTTGATTTTTCATTGAAAATATGTTTTTTTTAATGGAAACTAGGTTTTTTAAAATCATATACCTAATTATTTAAGTTTGTTAACTAAATTTAATTATTTACATTCAATTAGGTTAAAAATGGGGGATAACAATGAAAACGCCGATGAACCACAACTGCAACAACCAAACCCTCATTTGCCAAACCCCCCCTCAATTCAGGATTTGATTGCGCAAAATTTGAATGAATTGAGGGGGATTGCAGAAGTATATCGTAGGATCCCTCATCTAAACCCAATGTTTGATCCTCTCACGTCGATCATAAAAAGTATGGGAACCATGACTAAGGAGAACGATGCCACCCTTTTGTGGTGAGATTCTATGAGGGAAAAATATGCAGATGGCTTATCGTATAAGGATATCAAGGATCTTGAGATATCCAAAGCCGAAATCGCCTAATTATTTGTCAATCCCCGTACTAGTCAGCCCGTAGATCCCAAAAAAAAAAAACTTTCTATTAAATGGTGCACAAATGATGGGGTTGTGAAAAACTTTTGGGATCATTGGTGGATGGTTTTCGACAAACCACCCAACAACAATCTTGATATCCCCTTCTATTTTATAAAAAAATTGTATGCTGAGTTTGTTTTACACAAACATGTGAACTACTTTGACATCCAACCTTTCCAGGGTGTAGGTTTAGGTATGCCCCAAAATAGACTTGGGGCAGTCAAAGTAGTTTAGGGCCCGTATGTCCCCCCTCCTCCTGTTGATCACCCACTTGCAGTGCAGCATCTTGATATCATTCATGAGGTAGCTTCATGGACCATATCGGCTATTCACTCTTTGAGTAGCCTTTTGGTTTCTCAGGCTGCGTCAGTAGCTCAGCCTACTCTTGATGGTAGTGGTGCATCTAGTGGTGTTGACATATCATCCTCGGCTCCACACATATGCGTGCCCCATAGTTGTGTCATGTGTGGGCACGTATGCTTAGGTCTAGTAGGACATCCCATCGATAATCCTATGGACAGTGCAAATTATGAGGTACATGAGATGCATGATGCACCAGATGTTATTACACAGATTGGAGGATACCCTGGGGAGTCCTCACATGCTAGAGGCAAGGAGGCACCGTCATCATACATTGATGATGTAGTGGTAAGATTTTTATTTTCATAGTTCATGTTATATTTTAATTAAATATTTATAAATTAGATAGTATTAAGTACTAATTTTTATTTACATGGTCTATTTAACAGTTGATGACCGAGGATGAGTTGAGATAGATTCAGGAGGGCACCTTGTCGGCCATTTCATTTGGCCTTGATAGCTTGACGGTACATATATTATTGCACCTAGTCGTTTGTATTTTATTGTACATACATGCTCATCATTTATATTGGTATTAATTAGATTATGTAGTAACTTGCATGTATATCGTATTTTACTCTTGTAGGGCACAAGCAGCATGAGTGTGGGGTAGTGTGATTTAGGATTTGGTAGTGCAGTTGGAGACAAGGGAAAGGTAATTGAATGCAAATATGATTGAATGAATATTTTAAATAACTTATAGTGATTATACATGTCTAGACATAGATTGATAGTTTCATATACTACTTGTGTATATATACAGAGAATTCTTGGCTTCACATCCTTGATGACTACACCCAGTATACCTGAAGAAGAAGAAGAGATACCTCGAGTAGATGTGTGTTTATTTTATTTTTTGATTAGTAGATATAATTTGTTATTATGAGTGACAATTATATGCTAACTTGTATCAATGTCATGTTTCTGAACATATGTAGGTTGTGTATGAAAATATTCAAAACATACCTCCTCTACTGAAGACATACATCAAGATTCCTGCAAAGCTGAAGAGAAAACATGGAGATGAGGTAAACATGAATGGTTCAATTATAGTTCATTTTTATGTTAACTTTTTGAATGTGAATTATATAATATAACTAATATTAATCATGGTTTGTTTTTCTTGTGCAGGATCCTTCAGAGCTGAGTAGTGCGGCGAAGAGGATTGATTTTGATGATCCATCAACAACTTAGGATGTTATAGATAGTTTTGGGATGCTTACATGTCTAGTTGGTGTGTATATTTTGTATATGGACATACATTCACATATTTAGACATACATTTTGTTTTAGTTGGCATTTATGCCATATTTGTGTATGGACATACATTTGTAATCATTTGACATTTTTATATATACAGAAGTTGATATTCAATCATATAAATTGTTGCTCATCTATGCGTGGTGTTATCATGGAAATCTTTAATCTTCATTCCAATAATTAACAATGGTTAATAATGGCTATTTAATGAACAATACAATTCATTTCATTTCCTCGTAAGTGTTGTTTTTATAATGAACAATATATTCATTAATGAACAATACAATACATTCATTTAATGAACAATACAATTCATTTAATCAACAATACAATACAATTCATTCAATGAACAATACATTTCATGAATAATACAATTCATTTACTGAACAATACAATACAATTCATTTAATGAACAATACTTGATACAATTCATTATTGCCCTATGCATGGTCCTATTTTGCCCCCCACCTTGGTCGAACGCTCGGAGTTTTATTAGGGCAGCAATTTTTCGGTTGGCAAAAAAACATCAGTCTCACTCAATGGAATGTTGTCGCGTGGCTGAGTTTCTCGTTCTGCTCGTCGTGATGACGAACCGTTGGCTCTGACATGTCTAGTTAGGCATTATTACCCTAAGCATGCTCCTTTTTTTCCCCCCCACTTGATCGAACGCTCAGGGTCATACGCTACCGATGTTGTCCCTTGAGCGCCCTAAGTGCTTAAAATTGTCAAACTTTGACGGGCCCTAACTCAGAATCTGTGGCACCCTGTGAACATTTTGTTTAAACCTACAGGGCCACGAGAGGGGTCCCTACAAAGCCTATCTCATTTTTCAAGTTACCCTATGGTTTTATTAGGGCAGCAATTTTTCGGTTGGCGAAAAAATCATTAGTCTCACTAAATGGAATGTTGTCGCATGGCCGATTTCTCATTTTTCTCGTCGTGATGACGAATCGTCGGCTCTAACATGTCCAGTTAGGCATTATTACCCTATGAATGCTCCTGTTTCCACCCCCCCCCCCACTCGATCGAACGCTCGGGGTCATACCCTACCAGCGTCGTCCCTTGAGTGCCCTAAGTGCTCAAAATTGTCAAACTTTGATGGGCCCTAACTCAGAATCTGTGGCACCTGCAAACATTCCGTTTAAACCTACAGGGCCATGAGAGGGGTCCCTACAAAAGCCTATCTGGGTTTTTCAAGTTCCCTACGGTTTTATAGGGCAGCAATTTTTTGGTTAGCGAAAAAATCGTCAGTCTTACTCAATGGAATGTTGTCGCGTGGCTGATTTCTCATTCTGCTCATCGTGATGATGAACCATCAGCTCTAACATATCCAATTAGGAATTATTACCCTATGCATGCTCCTATTTTTCCCCCCCCACTCGATCGAACGCTCGGGGTCATACCCTACCGACGTCGTCCCTTGAGTGCCCTAAGTGCTCAAAATTGTCAAACTTTGACGGGCCCTAAATCAGAATCCGTGGCACCTGTGAACATTCCATTTAAACCTACGAGGCCATGAGAGGGGTCCCCTACAAAAGCCTATCTCGGTTTTTCAAGTTGCCCTACGGTTTTATTAGGGCAGCAATTTTTCGGTTGGCAAAAAAATCGTCAATCTCACTCAATGGAATGTTGTCGCGTGGCCTATTTCTCGTTCTTTTCTCATGATGATGAACCATCAGCTTCGACATGTCTAGTTGGGCATTATTACCCTACGCATGCTCCTATTTTCCCCCCCCACTCGATCAAACGCTCGGGGTCATACCCTACTGGCATCGTCCCTTGAGTGCCCTAAGTGCTCAAAATTGTCAAACTTTGACAGGTCCTAACTTGGAATCCATGTTGCACCTACCAATGATCCATTTGAACCTATGGGGCCACGAGAGGGCTCCCTACGAAAGCCTATCTCAGTTTTTCAAGTTTCCCTACGGTTTATTAGGGCAGCAATTTTTCGATTGGCAAAAAAATCGTCAGTCTCACTCAATGGAATGTTGTCGCATGGCCGATTTCTCCTTTTGCTCACCGTGATGACAAACCATCAGCTTAGACATGTCCAGTTAGGCATTATTACCCTACGCATGCTCCTATTTTTCCCCCCACTCGATCAAATGCTTGAGGTCATACCCTACCGACGTCGTCCCTTGAGCGCCCTAAGTGCTCAAAATTGTCAAACTTTGATGGACCCTAACTTAGAATCCGTGGCACCTGCGAACGTTCCATACAACATTGTTGGATGTAATTCACAAAATTTTTTGTACAACATTGTTTGGCTTGATTCCAAGAAATGTTTGGGATGCGGTGTGCGGTCTCGCTTGCCGATTCTTAATTTCAAAACATCCTTTACATTGGGTGACACTCTAGAATTATAGTGCCAAAATTGTTGAATCTCTTCCTTCACATTGTTAGTCAACTTTCTATCAACACATGGAAGCCTCCCACCAAATTCCCATGTATCTTGTTGAAGTGGATCGTTAAGTCTTTGTCTTTGTGCAAGTGCTCTATCCAAAGTTTTATGGTTTATGTTAAAATCAACACAAGTTTGTCTCATTTGACAAGCCTTCCTCAATTGATGGCTTACTAAGGAGGTTGTAATCACTCTTCGATGGCTCTCTTATCTCTTTCTTTGGTATTCTTTCCAATAGAATTGAGAGCGTCAAATATATTTTTTGCAATAATAGAATTTCTCTCTATCTTCTTGTTCATACAAATCTTCAATTTGTTTAGCAATGGTCTCATCTTTATCATCTTTAGCAATTGAACAAAGAGTTGGCATTGCTTGATCAATTTCTTATTGCTAAAATTTTGGTTGAAAAGTTCTGTAGCCCA